>NC_056733.1:257844812-258012312 GCF_019279795.1 Protopterus annectens
TAAACTTACTGAAAGCCATAGGACTCAATGCGATCCCCCAAGAGCCTTCGGAGAGGGAAGGAGTGTGGGAAGTAATGAATGAAGAACAACACAGATGGAACATTATGGTAAGACATAACTTCTTTATCTGATGTTGTTAATCCTCATTCATTCTTTACCATTGGGACAAAATCCCCAGCTACCTTTGTTTCTGGGAGGCCCTTATGGAAGAATGTTTCTGAGGACCATTGAACTGAAGGATGCTCTTCTCCTGGAGGCCAAATCCAATTTGTAATGAGCGATAAAGGTATTAGGGTTGGTCCAAGTTGCGGCTGCACAAATGTCATTCAAGGAGGCTCTGGCATGAAAAGCCGCAGAAGCGGCTACTGACCTGGTAGAACGGGCTCTGACTCTACAGGGCAGAAAGATTTTACTTTTGTCATAAATGAAAGTGATGCAATTTCTCACCCATCTGGCTAAAGTAACATTTGAGACACGACACCCCATCCTGGATCCTGAGAAGGCTACAAATAATTGGTCTGTTTTCTGAAAAGGTTTTGTTCTGTCTAGATAAAAACGTAGTTGTCTATGCACGTCTAATAAATGAAGACAATACTCCCCTATTAGAGTAGTTAGGAAAAAATACTGGTGCAACAACTGTCTGGTTATTCGGTAGTTCTGAAATGACCTTGGGCAGAAAGATGGGTTAGTTCGGAGTGATACTCTGTCTTTATGAAAAGTCAAGTAGGGATGTTTGATGCACAAGGCTTGAAGTTCTGCTATGTGTCTGGCTGACATGATGGCTATTAAAGACAGTGATTTCCAAGATAGGAACTTTAGGTCGCAATCTGAGGCAGGCACAAAGGGAGGTTCTGTTAGAGACTGCAATACTAAGAAAAGATCCCAAGGTTCTATTGGTTCTCTGAAAGGAGGTCTAATATGGATAACATCCTTTAAGAACATCTTGCAGAGTCTGTGGGACATAAGGGAAGATTCTTGAAATTCATTATGAAAATTCGAAATGGCAGTCAAGTGTACTCAAATAGTTGGGGCTGCAGCCCCTGAATCAAGAAGGTATGCTAGGTATTCAAGAATCACAGAAATAGGGGCTGTAAAAGGGTCTAAATTCCTTTTCTATATCCATAAGAGGAATCCTTTCCATTTACTGAGCTAAGTCCCTCTGGTGGATGGTTTATGAGAAACCATAAGAATATTACACACTGGGGAAGTGAAGTTACTCTGCCTGACAATCACTGGAAGTGGAGGAACCAAGCTGTCAGCTTGAGACTGGGAATGTTTGGGTGAATCAGTCCTTGCGGGTGTGAGATCAACTCTGGGGAGGGATCTAGAATCCATGGTTGATCCAGGAGGTGAGGCCAAAGAAAGGGGAAACAAACTTGTCGAGGCCAATAGAGGCAATGAGAATTACTCTACTTCTCAACCGAAGGGCTCTCGTCAATAATTGCGAGATGAGGGGGAGAGTGGGGAATGCATATAGAAGACCAGAGGGCAATTGTGGACCAGAGCATCCCTCGGTGACTCCCCCAGCGGGGGGATTAGGGCAAAATAGTTGCTGCATTTGTGGTTTATTGGGGAGGCAAATAGGTTGCACCAAAGCTGGCTCCAGCGGTTGAAATTTTTCGTCGCCATCAGAAGAATGAGGAACCACTCATGAGGCTGAAGAATGCATCTGCTCAGCTTGTCCCCAATCATGTTGGAGCTCCTGGGAATGTGCGTTGCTATCAGAAAGCAGTTGGAGCCTATCGCCAATTGCCAAATTCTCAAGGTTTCTCGACATAGAGGATAGGATTTGGTTCCCCCTTGCTTGCTGATGTACCAGACCACTGACATGTTGTCTGATTCAATTGCAATGGTGTCGGACGGGAGGATGGAAAAATGCTTGCAATGCTAGAAGCATCACCCTCAGTTCCAGGACACTGATATGCAATAGGGCTTCTGTCACTGGCCAGGTGCCTTGGACTGTCTTTCTCTGATATAGCCCCCCCACCCCATCAGGGAAGCATCCGTGGTTACTGTGACTTTGGGTTGATGGGGGCAAAAGGGGCGAGACCACTGTCGTCTGACTGGCTTCATCCACCACATCAAGTCCTGTTTGCATCTCTGAGTTATTCGGATTTGGAAGGACAAAGGGTGTTGTAAGGCAGACTACTGGGTTAGCAGTAACCATTGCAGAAGTCTCATGTAGAACCTCGCCAGAGGTACTATAGTGACTGATGCTGCCACAGAACCTAGAAGTTGAAGTACTGATCGGGCCAGTGATAGGTCTTGACAGAGTATCATTCGAGCTTGGGATCTTATCTTTTGGAGCCTGTGATGCCAGGCAATTTTTCATGTCTAGGACTACACCTATGAATTCTAGACAATGGGATAGAGTTAGTTTGCACTTCTTCCAGTTTATGGACATTCCCAGTCATTGTGCTATTTTCATAGTATACATAAGGGTCTCTTCCAGTAGACGCTTGGTGGGGGCAGTGAGGAGCCAATCTTCCAGATATGGAAACACGCGGAATCCTTGAAGTCTCAAGTGAGCTGCTACTACTGCCATTCACTTGGTGAACACTCTGGGGGCTGTAGAGAGTCCAAAGAGCAGCACTCGGAAATGAAAATGATTGGCCCCTAGACGGAAGCGGAGGTATGTTCTGGAGCGCTTGTCCATTTTTATATGGTAAGACGTATCCTGAAGATCTACTGGGCATATCCAATCGTCTTTCTCCAGTAAGGGGAGGATAGATTGAACCATGACCATCCGGAATTTCTCATTTGACAAATTTGTTTAATATGCTGAGATCTAGGATTGGTCTCCAGTCTCCTGTCTTTTTTGGCACTAAAAAGAATCTTGAGTAAAATCCGGATCCTATTTGGTCTGGTGGGACTGGTTGGATGACTTTTTTGGAGCAGCTGTTGAATCTGTAGAGCTGCTGCTTCCCTTTGACTTGGTGGAACTTTAGGAATTTGGGAATGAGGGGTGGGGTAGAGATTGTACGGGATGTGATATCCTTTGGTGATAATCCATTGTACCCATGCATCTGTTGATATTGTTTGCCAGGTAGAATGGTACAAGGAGAAACATCCCCTGATTGCTTCCAGAGGAAAGCTATCAGGCCACTCTTCAGGAGCGCTGATAGGGCTGTCCAGAGAGCGAATCTCTGGAGCACTGGTTACATGGACCTCCCATGCCCCTAAAGGGGTGTCTTCCATTTGAGTTACCCCCTTTGCCTCTGGGATATACTTGCCACGTGCATCACAAAAAGGACCTTGTGATTTTCTGTGCCCCATCTTTCCACTCCTCTGGTTTCTAGAGTAGGAACATTGAGGGATGGAGAAACATACACTCACGGCAGAAAGGGTCTTGCCGTCCTGCTCGCACCTGGCCAATGAGTCTTTAACTTTAGGGCCGAATAGTGAAGAGGCTGCTATTGGAGCATTCAGGAAGGAGGACTTAAAGGGGTCCGCAAAGCCGCATCTGGGCATGATGTCTCATGAAAATGACTGAACCCGCTGCTTTAGCAGCTCCTTCCATGGCATGAGAGATCAGATGCATGGAGGAGTTGCAAATGGATTCAAGGGTAGCTAGTTGTGAGGCAACCTTGTGATGGACCTCATCAGACACAGTTCCTGCTAAGGTTTTTGAGAGTTCAGTAATCAAGTCTCTCTGGAAAAGCCTGGTGAAGTGTGCCAAATAGTTCAAAGACCTAACTGCGAAGGTCAATGAAGCAAAGACTCGCTTCCCTAGTCTGTCCACTGCCCGGGACTCCTTGTTAGGTGTGTGAACAATCTGGCTCTCCTCGACAAGTTTTTTCCTGGTAGCAGCCACCACCATCATGGAGTCTACTGGAAGACCCTTTGACCAATGGGGGTGTTGTTCAGGGAGTGATAAAATTGTATCTGGCCTCAGTGGGATCGATTCAATGGTGTCAGGACATTTCCAAGCACATTGCACGACTAGCTGGACAAGCTCATCTGCAGGTTGGGTCACCCAAGAGGTAAGGGGCTGGGCACAAAAAGCCTGCAAGAACATGGACTCCTCAGAGGAAGGGCTGGAGGGTTTCTAGCCACCCCTCTCTTTCAATATTACTAGAATGTCTGTAAAGCAGACCTCATCAAGGGGTGACCATGGGGACCCTTCCCCTTCATCATAATCCATGTCTTAGGTTAAAGACTCTTCAGGGGAGTCTACGTGCTTTCTCTTGCATGATTTCTTACGGTTTACTTCCTCAGTGGAACCTTCTGGATAAGACTTGGAAGAAGCAGCACCCAGGGGCAGGGTGACCTGATGCTCTTGTACCAGGTGTCTTATGATAGTGGCTTGTGTTGGCTGCGGCTCAGAGAGAGAGAGAGAGAGAGAGAGAGAGAGAGAGAGATAATGGTTCCGACACCGAAGGCTTACCTACTGAGGCATGTGCCCTCTCCATTGCCTGGAAAGTTGACCCACCCGAAGAGAGATGGGAGCCCGGAACCAAGCAGGCCAACCCCGGAGGGAGGGCAGAGGAAAGTGCGATAAAGCTAATAGAAAAGTTTAGACAGGAAAAGGCAAGAAAATTCAAAAAGGAACAGTTATAAAATAAGTTTACTCATTTAGCTTATCGAGAGCTGGGCTTGACACGGCTTTATGGCAACATGGCAAAAGAGATCTCTGGTAACAGGGAAGAAAGCATTGTGGGTAAAATCTTAGCTCGGGAGTTCAGGGCTGACGAGAGCTTTGTAAAAGGCTGGCTCAGTTCTGAGGACAGAACCGATTCCCAGTGGTAAAGAATGAATGAAGATTAACAGCATCAGATCGATGGATACTGTGAAGATACAAAGTAAGCAAAAATGGGAGAGCAATTTACTACAGAAATATCTCCAAAAAGTAAAAACATATTACTATATAACTTAATGAAAAGTGCTTTACATAGAAATTGTCACATACATATAAACACAAAGCTATCACTTAACCTCTACATAATGGCAACAAAATACTAAAATCCTTACCTAAACAACATAATGAAGACTCTGTGAAAGATAAAACACACTGCTTCTATAACAATACAGAACCCAACCAACTAACATAAGAATATTTTTTACTACGCATCAGCAGGGGAAAAAAATCTGCACCCCTCACACCCCCTGTAAATTAAATATACCCACTCTGAGATTATCTTGAAGGAAAAGTTCTTTTGTTATACAGATGTAACAACAGGTTCCAAACATTCGATATTGTAATGTTCTGGCATTTTCAAAGCTCATATTCTGACATTTCACTGTACTGAACATTTGGCATTTTTGTCTCAAGTTTGTGAATTTTGGCATTATGAGAATTCAAAATTTTAAAGTAGATCCACATACACACACACACACACACACACACACACACACATACACACACACACACATATATAGATGAACACTATGATTCAATTCTTACTACTACGATGGACTAATACTTACATAAAATAAAAAAAACTCTATTCATAATAGAAGCAGCACTGGCCCAAGATGGAGAGAACCATTTCTCGGCCTAAACCTCTCCACAATTGAGAAGTATGCCACACCATCTACCAGCAACCATGTGGCAACTGAAACTCCAGGTCAGTGTAAATATTTGGTCCACAAACTTGAAAAAACAGCTTACTCTGTACAAAACTATACAGTATGATTTTTTTTCTCTCTCGGAATAAATTTACAGTGAGAAAGTCCCCAAAGGGCTAAGGGCTTACAAATTCCTAAGTGGTACAGTCAAAGGGAGCCCTTTATATAAGTCTCTTTGCCAAGTTTACAATGATGCAGGCACTAAAGCCCTAAAAATACTTGTGGCCACAACAAAACTAGACTCAATGATCTTAACAAAGAGATCAAGTCGTTGTATGATAAAATAACAAGGCACTCCCACTTTGGCATCTTCAAATCCCTTTTGGAAAGCATAGATCCCTGGCTTAGCAGGCATGTAGCAACCCTCACAATAAGGAAAAAGAAATAAATTCCTTAGAGACTTAAATCAATACAGGAACCTTGAAGCCTACTAGGTTAAAAACAAAGAGGATGACATTTCCCTGCTCAAGACCAACCCAAAGCCAATCCAAGTCACCTTAAAGCTTCCAGACACCTGTGGATTAGCACCGAAGCATGCCAAGCAACTAAGAACCATGCCAAGTAGCATTGAGGACCCAAGAACAATGTGCAATAAACACCAAGCTCCTACAAACAGCACAGAACCCTTCAGCCACCAGAAAACGTTCAGGCCTGCCAAAAATAGATACAAGGTACCACTGACACCAAGAGAAGCAATTACCGCCACCAAACCAAAAGTTTCACAGTCCAAGGCCAGGAGGAAACCTGAACACTAACTCAAATGTTAATGTTAATGCTAATAATGCCTCTAATGACACTTGGACAAATATCCAAGGGAATTCTTTTTTATTCCATCCCCCCGAGCAGACTACGAGGTACAGCTCAACCCAAGGAAAGTGGGGAGGGGAAGGGGAAGAGGAAGGTAACAAGGCAGATCAAGGAAACAACAATAAGGCTAGGCGATTTTTTCCCCTCCAGCCCTCTCAGTCTTTAATTTAACCAAAAAGATTTCAATGATGGAACGACTGATCTCCTTAGAAAAGGACTTAATTTCATACCAGCCCAAAGGGCCAGCATTACAGACACAGTGCTAGACTTAAAACTGTACATTAGGAAACTGAACTTAAAAGTCTTAATGCATGATGAAATGGATAGTCCTGACAATGATTTAGATGTTGATACAAACACAGTAAATGATGTAGCATGTTGGTGAGAGAAATATATACAGCCCTGTGCTTAACAGTACATTAAATGTGCTCTTTAGGGTGTGTGAAAGGGATTTCAGGGATAGTGTAAGCCAAGGTGACCATTTTATTACAGGACCTAAATTGGGACACTTGAGGGCCACTCCGGGAAGCCAGGTCTGCAATCCCATTCTCCTAACCCCCATGGGAGTGAAGATAGGGCCGTCATGTAATTCCGCACTGGGGCCAGTAGGTTAGTCTCCTGTCCTTCACCCAGCACTATGGAGATGCCACTCTGTGAACGGCACCATCCAGGAGTCAAGAGGAGACATGCCAGGAGGCTCAAAGCATTGCACATTCGTCACTGCCTGGCACTGTGGTGGAGAGAGACTGAGGTGTGCCACAAAAAGCACAGAGATGGGGGGACTGGGGCAATCTCCCCTGCGAGTTTGAAAGCCCTAGGTGCAAGGGAAAGGGTAGAACTGGTGTCATGGAAGTCTGGACGAGGGACTGTCTGAGGCTTCGTGGCCCAGCAGAGTTCCATGAGGCTGGGAAGATCCCCCGGGAGGCTCCAAGGGCATGCATGACACTGCATGATTTGGAAGCAGTCAGGAGATATGTAACCCTGGAAAAGAGCTCTCTCTCCTGGGTAGAAGTGGAAGCCCGGAAGGGGTCCATCCCGATGGACATCTGGAAGGGAGAGAGAGATGGAAAGTGACTGAGACAGGACAGCTCCCGCCTGGGTAAGGGGGTACGGACCATGCCCCCTCTGCAACAGAAGTCTGGAAGGGGGAGAGAGGTACATAATGGCAGGGCTGGGTGACATCCTGCCTGGGTGACCGGAGTCAGGTACAATCCCCCCATAACAGAAGTCCTTAGGGGAGTGATTGTCAGACAGTGGTGGGGCCTGAAGAGCTCCTGCCTGCGTAAGCGGGGTCAGGCAGAGCTCCTCCATGAAGGAAGTCCTTGAGGAAGTGCCAGAGCAGACAGCAGAGGGGCCTGGAGAGCTCTTGCCAGGGTGAAGGCATCCGACTTCATCCCATAACTGATAGCATCCTTGAAAAATCTCAAAGTCTCCAGAGCTGCTATGAATGGGAAAGCAGGGGGATTCTGAAGCCTTCATGAGAGCAGATCTGCCCCTCAGCAGCTGAGGGGAGTTCTCTAGGGGTGGATGGGATTGGAGGGAAGCTCCCCTGAGAGGGTCCGAGGGCATGAGCGATCCGGAATGATTTGGCAGCCTGCAGGAGACATGGAGGCAGTGGAGTCCCCCCAACATGGGGTGCTGTGGCCGGGAAAGGTCTCTTGGCCAGGTCGGAGGTGAGGCCTGTAGGGGTCAGCCCTGACAGAAGTCAGTAAGGGAGCACCGGGTAGATGGGTGGGGGGCCTGGAGAGCTCCTGCCTGGGTGATTGGGGTCAGGCAGAGCCTCCCGTGACAGAAGTCCTTGAAGGAGCAACTGATGGATGGCAGCAGGGCTTGGAAGGCTCCTGCCAGGGCGAAGGCATCCGACCTTACCCCATACCCAATGGCATCCTCATCTATTGTCTCATAAGGGACTAACACTGGTGAATCCCCGGTTCCTAAAAAGCTAAGAACCAAGCCCACCCTTTAAACATACCAGGAGGAGGGGTGGAAGAAAGCATAGAAGGTACAAAAATAGACACAATCGCGGATCTTATTCAAACACTTATGAGACAATAGATGGCAATATTTTGAATATTTCTCAAACTGCTTTAACCGAGGACCAAAAGAAACTTCTAAATAAAGGACTGAATTTTGTTCCTGGGTTTTTTGTTGATGAATCTGACATAGTGAATGACATTAATGATTTTTGCCGCAGGATCAACCTCAAGCTATTCTTTGGGTCCAGATCTGACTCTCAAAGATCTAACGAATTTAAATTTCACAAATCCAACTTTGTACCACCCATGAACCGAAATGTAGCAGTCTTTCAACAAGCGGTACTCAGAGACATACATTTTAAGTTGGATCAATTTTCACCCTTGAAACATAATTTAACCAACAGTGAACAACAGGCATTGCAGCAGCTTAGGGACAATAAAAATATTGTCATCACTCAGGCCGACAAGGGTGGAGCAGTAGTTATCATGGACATGGATTATTATCTGGGGGAGGGAAATGGACAACTTTCCAACCCTTCCCATTACATGAAGATGCCTATTGACCCCACTCAACTTCAAGCAAGAAATTGACAACTTTTTGGACCTAGCTGTCTCTGAGGGTATTATATCTGATACAGTGAAGGCACATCTTACAGTACAAGACCCACAGAAAAAAACACTATACCTGTTACCCAAGATACATAAATGTCTCAACAAACCCCCTGAAAGACCAATTGTATCTGGTATGGGTTCATTAACAGAACCATTATCAGAATTCCTCACATTACATCTCAAATCAATACTAGGCCTGATTTGTGCCAGAATACAGGATACTACACAATTTCTGCACATTATTGCTGATAACCAACTAGAACCCGACTGGCTACTCTGCACCCTGGATGTCAAGGCTCTATATACCAACATACCACACTGGGCTGGATTGGAAGCCCTAAAATTTTGGTTAGACAAAGCACAACTTTATCCCGTAGGTTTTAACACACTTTTGGTCTGCATGGCTGAACATGTTCTCAAAAAAATATTTTCTATTTTCAGGGAGAATGTTACTGGCAGCTTAGGGGTACCACCATGGGGGCATCTTTTGCTCCCATATACGCAGACCTATTCATGGGATATGTTGAGGAACACCTCATTTATAGGTTCATAGGTTCATACTAGGCTATCTGCCCTAGGGCATTTATAAGCCTAGCCAGAGTGTGTTTGGCTTTCGCCACCCATTTTAAATTAATTTTGCTATGCCCTTTTTCGAGGTTAGTATACTGTGCCTCTGTCTAACAGTGACATAGAAGTGATACCCGGGGTAAACCTACGATCTCCCATCCACTCATCAAGATTCCTCTTGAAGAGAGTCAATGAGGGACTCTGCCTAACCTGGACTGGGATTTTATTCCAGAGTGAAGTGAGCCACTGGGTTATGAATCTGTCCCTCCAGCATGTCCTATTTATTTCAGTACTGAGGTTCAAGTCTCTCAAGCATGTAGCTCGATGGGATTTGGATTTTCTGAGGTGCAGCATGTCCATTAATTCTGGGTTGGACATGGCTTTATACGTCAGGCACAGATCACCTCTGAGCAGGCGGTATGCCACTGAGTAGAGCTGGAGTTTCTTTAACCGGGCAGCATATGGCATCTGTTTGAGCCCTTTGATCCTCTTGGTGAGGTACTTTTGGGGTCTTTCCAGTTGCTGCAGGTGTCTGGTAAGGTACATACCAAAAGAGACTCAATTATGGGCCTGATGAGGGATGAGTAAGAGGCACGATGACCTCCCCTGATCTAGATGTGAATCCCTTCATGATTAGGTGGGCTATATAAAATGTTTTTCTAACCACTTTGGCCACGTGGTTGTCAAATGAGAGATTGCTATCAACTTGGGCCCCCAGGTCCCTAATTACTTCTTCCATACTTAATGGGTTACCGCCTATGTGGTAATTTGTGGGCACTTTGTTTTTGCCAAAGGGGATGACTATACACTTTTTGGCGTTTAGCTTGAGGCCATGGCTCTGGCACCAGTTGTCTGTTTCTTGAGGCCCTTTTGGAGGATGCTTGTGTCGGCTGGAGAGTCGATTATGGTGCCCAGTTTGCAGTCATCTGTGAAATTGGTCAGCCACAGTCCTTCCATGTTGGCCTGTACCTCCGAGAAATATATACCGAATAAGAGAGGTCCCAGGACTGAGCCTTGTGGGACGCCACTTGTAACTGGTTTGGAGTCTGACATGGCTCCAGCAATTCTAACCATGTGGGTTCTGTCCTTGAGCCAGTGTGCAACCCATCTAGTGACATAGGGGTTTATATTTAAGCTGGTGAGCTTATCTTTAATGCCCGAGTGGGGTATTGTATCGAAGGCTTTTGCGAGGTCCAGGTAGGCTGTGTGGACCACCTTCTCCTCGTCAATGGCCTTGGTGACTATTTCAAAGAGTCCCCATGTTGGTGATGATCGGGTCCAGTATGTTTTCCCCTCTTGTGGGAGTGGTAACAAGTTGTTCCATAGCATTTGAGTTTATAAATTCTAGGAACCTTTAGGCTAGGGTGTTGGAGCTAGAGTAATGCTCCCAGTCTATGTTTGGGTAGTTGAAGTTGCCCAATATAATGGTGTTTGGAGAGACCTTCATATTTTCCAGTGTTCTTAGGAAGGCTGAGTGGGGTTCCTGGGTTTGGGAGGGTAGTCTGTAGCAGGCTATAAACTGGAAGGCAGTTTTACCCACTGTTAGTTGCACATGGATAGTCTCTGATGCTTCATGCTGTGCCACCAACCTGGAGGTGTGGGTATTTTTGACGAATATTGATACTCCCCCTCCTTTTGTGGTTTGGTCCAAGTTTTGGGGCCGAAAAGCATGGTATGAGGTATAACCTGGTAGTGCTGGGATTCTCTCGGGAGCCTTGAACCAGGTTTCTGTTACTGCACAGATATCGATGTTCTCCATGCTAAGGAGAGTTTCGAGTGCGTGCATCTTGAGGTTTAGACTTCTGGCGTTGAGTAGCATTACTCTTAGTTCCTTATCCCTTGAGATACCTATGCAGGTGGGTTTGTCTTTTGAGCCTTGCCTAAAAAAGGCACTATGTGGGGTAGCAAGAGCCTTTGCCAATATACGAAAGCCCAGGGGTGACAGGTGCAAGCCATTCCTAGCGAAGCATCGTGGCTTGTCGAGCATGTCATCCCAGGCTGACAGGCATTGGATCCCCTTTGAATGACACCAATACTTAAGCCAATTGTTGAAACTGATCATCTTGTGGCATCATTCTTGATGAGGGTAAGATGCTACTCAAGGTCAGGGTCATACCAGCCTGGGCTACATGCTCAGAGAGCTCCTCTATGTCTCTTTTCATGTAGTCCAGGGAGGTACGTGTCAGGTCATTAACACCAGCATGGACAATGGCTGAGTCATATTTGTACTTGCCTTGGAGTGACCTGAGTGCTTGTGTTATGTGGCGGATCCTAGCGCCCGACAGGCAGCTCACCGTGGCTTTCTCCTTGTTCAGCCTATTGAGTGGGATGTCAGTGTGCCTGACGATAGAGTCACCTATTACAAGTGTATCAGGTGTGTTGTTTAGCCTTAAGGGCTGTGACTGTTCGGCACACTGGCTTTGTGAGCAATGTGCTGCACGTGTTTTGTTTTGGGGTAGCGGTCGCTTGGGAGTCTGCTTTGGAGGTCTCTGCTGCTTAGGCAGAGTTTTATTTAGAGCCTCTGAGTATGTTTTTGTGTGTTTATGTGTTTGGTTTGCTGTCATGGTAGGTCTACGTGAGACTGGAATTGTAGTGAGTGTGGTTTCCTTCTCCTCCTGACTGGTTATGCCAGTACTGAGTTGAGAGAGCTTAGCCTCCAGTTTGACTATATGGTTGCATCTCTCACATCTGCTGGAATTTGTTGGGAGGAGGAGAGGGTTGTCTGTGTACATGAGGCAGTTGTAACATTGCCTCAAGATTCCCAGATTCACCAGCTGGACCGGAGAGGAGATTGACAACTGACCTTTGGACATGCTAGAATAGTATTGGGAATTCCTTTATAATTCAAAAAAAGGGCCAATGGGGAACAAAGTACTCAAGGGGAGTTTGTGAGGGTGTAGTGCTTTTAATTTTTTAGTGCTGACTTATATAATTGCTTTAGTGAACAAGTGCCAGGTAACTTAAATGCAATGTGTTACACGTAACTTAAATGCAAAAATGACAAACAGTAACTTTCTTTCAAGTGAAACAAGGAAATAAGTACAGTAAGCAATGCAGATATCACTAGGGATCCACAGAAGTGCTGAAAAGCCATGTTTTAGGTGGAATTAGCGTTTCAAGGAAATAACAAGCAAACAGCAACAAGCATACAAACAAAGCTAGATTCAGCAGGCCTGGATCTAGTCTATGCTACAGCAAACAAGGTGTACCATTTTCAGTAAGAAACAGTTCAAATACGCAGGCACTATAAGCCTTTAACCAGAAATTCCCAGCTCAGAAGGGCAGAGTCCAGCCTCTCCTCCCACAAGAGTGCAGACCACGAACCTTCTTAATGTAAAATGACTGGCCTGAAGCCCAAGTGCTTAAACCAGAACTAATACACTTTTAGAATAACAGACACTGAGCCCTTAATCAGCACTTCCCAACTTAGAAGGATGTAAGCTACCTGTTCTGCCACTACAGTGCAGACCACAAACCTTCTTAATGTAAAACAACTGGTCTGAAGCCCAAGTGCTTAAACTTAAAGGCTTAGAATGATTTACACCAAGCAGTAATAAATTCAATTGAGTACTTTTAAGATGACGCAAAAGCAAAATAAAGTAGGAAGAAACACAAATACAGTAAAAGCAGATAAATTTTTTTTTTTTGAGTGAGCAAATAAGATGGGACCAGGAGGAGTATCCAAGTTCAAATTTACAAGAGGGGTGGGCAGTTTCAAAGCCACCAAGATTAACTCTACACATAATTTGTATCTTGACGAACTTGATATTTGGCACAGATATTTGGATGATTGTTGGCTGGTTTGGCGTTCTGATGAGGAATATTTAGCAGAATTTGTTCTATATCTCAACCAGAACAAATGGGGTATTGAATTTTCATCCACTCATGATACAAATGAGATCAATTTCCTGGACGTGACTATAACCAGGAATCTAGATGACACTTTATGCAGTAAAACATTCCACAAATACCCCCAGTATAATAGCTTACTACATGCAACCAGTATGCATCCCTACCACATCATCCAAAATATACCCAAGTCTCAGTTCCTCAGGATTCGCAGAATCTGTTCTTCAGATAACAATTATGATGAATCTCAACAATGATTTGTCTAACAGGTTTAGAACTAGGGGCTATCAGGAACTTGACATCCGGGGTGCTCAACAAGTTGCTCTCAACTCTACCAGAACCTCCTCAAATATTCTGACAAGACTCGGACTGAACAGGATGAATCTATATGGTTCATCACAACATTTGGACGTAACATTAACCTTATTAGGAATGTTACATCCAAGCATTGGAATATTGTCACTGCCAATGAGGAGCTTATACCTTGGATTGGTGATGTATGTAAGTATGGATACAGAAGGGGGAGGACATTAGGTTAATTTTTTTCACATTTCAAGAGGGTCAGTTCGGCTGGAGCCATACATCACCAACTAACCATGACAGGCGACAAACTATGGGGCACATACCATTGTGGTCATTGCTCATCATGTCCATTCATTTTCATATCAAAACACTTCACTAACAAAAATACTGACAGGATTTTTGATATCAAATTCTTTGGCAATTGTAACAGCGTTTGGGTGGTATATCTTGCAACGTGTACATGTGGTTCATTCTATGTTGGACAGACTTCATGACCACTTTGATTATGCATGTCTGAACACCGTAGTGACATACGAACCAGGAGGGAGACCAATGCCCTATTCCGACATAGCATACAACATAATTCAGCCAGATTCCAGTTTATCATCATTGACAGAATTCTTGGTGATAGATCCAACAAACAAGGATGGCATTCTATTCTCACTAAAAAGAAAGTATTGGATCATTAAACTGGGGGCTTTGTTTTCACCTGGCTTGAATGATCATTTATAAAGTTATATGTTTTATTTTACCAATTACAATGTACAATGATTATGTGGTTGTTTTATTGTATAACTTTTTATTTTATTTTCTCTTTGTTTATCACATAGGAAACATTTTGAATGTTGGGAAGATCAATTTGGGAAGAATCCTATTGGATGACTCATGCTATATATATATATATATATATATATATATATATATATATATGTGTGTGTGTGTGTGTGTGTGTGTGTGTGTGTGTGTGTGTGTGTGTGTGTGTGTGTGTGTGTGTGTGTCACTTCACAGTTACTATTCTTTTATTCCCACTGAGGAAGCCTGTTGGCTGAAACCGGTCTGGGTTGTTTATTATATTTAATTAAAGTTTATATACTTTACTTATCAGCTTTTTGATGCTCTTTCTGGTACAGCCAAGTTTATACACTTATGCAACTGATTGTACAGAGCTTCAATGTAGGCTTCGGTGTAGTTACCACTTCCAAATTGGGGAAGGGCTTGGAATGCATTTATAACTTCGTCTAGGAGGGTACAGTTTTCCTTGGTGAAGTTTTTCAGTCTGATTTCACCTTTTATGAGTTTTGGTGTTAGTGGCAGCTTGAAGGTGACTGATTTGTGGTAAGTTTTAACTAATGAGGGTCCAAATGTTGTAGCAGTGCATCTGTTTGACATGTTGGTGAGGACCGGATCTACAGTGTTTGCTTCACTTGTCGGGGTATGGACCATTTTCTTCCAGGGCATCTGAATTAACAAAGTCAAGGAACTTTTGCGGTAGTGCATTAGGGCTAGCATAGGTTTCCCATTTGATGGTGGGATAACTGAAATCCCCCATTACCACTGTGTTTGGTAAAATTTGGATTGCCTCCGGTTTGGTCAAGTAGGCTTCGTGGGTGTCGTGACCTATGGAGGGGGCATCTATAACTGGCTGTGACTTGAATGGGGGGTCTTACCCACTGTATCCTGGACCTGGAGTAACTCCATAGAGTTGTCCAGTCTAACTAGACTGGAGGTGAATTTAACTGTAATATAGATTGAAACACCGCCTCCTTTGGTTTTCACATGTTCATTTTGAGGTCTAAAGGTCTGGAAGGCATTGTAGCCTCTGAGACCATGAACCAGTTTTCTGTGATTGCACAGACATCTATATGTTTTAATGATAGAAGTGCTTTCAGGGAGTGCAGTTTTTGGTTTAAGCTCCTAGTACTTAGCACCACGACCCTTATTTTATTCTAATTGGTTAATTTCACACTGGTAATGTTGTTTACGAGACTTTGCTTGAAAAAGCAGCCAAAAGCAAAGAGGTGTCAGGTGCAAACCATCTCTAGCAAAGAAGTGAGGTGTGTCCACCATGGTTTCTCAAGCTGACAGAAACTGGATCTCCTTTGAATGACACCAAAAAATGAGCCAGTTATTGAAATCAATCATGTTTTTGTTTATACTGCAGTATAATTCTAGGTGAGGGTAGTATGCTGCTCAAGGCTAGGGACATACCTGCCTGGGACACATACTCAGAGAGTTCAGCCATGTCTGTCTTCATACAGTTTAGTGAGGTACGTCTCAGGTCATTCACACCAACATGAACCATGACAGAGTCATTACGGTATTTGCTGCCGAGAGACCTGAGTGCATGCGTGATCTGATTAATCCAGGCACCGGACAAGCAGATGACCGTGATTTTCTCTTTGTCCAGCCTGGTGAGTGGGACATTCATGTGTCTCACTTCTGAGTCTCTGATGACAACAAAATTTACGCCTTACAGGCTATGGTGGGTGAGACACTGGTATTGCTATGTGCCTTGGGGACTATGTTAGTTGTAGCAGTCTTGTGTTTTGGAGGTCTCTGGTGTTTCAGTAAGTTTTTCAAGAGAACCTCTGCATATGTGGATTTATGTGTTTGATGAGTACTATGCGTATGAGTAGTGGTATTATGTGCATATGCAGTGGTGGGAGACTTGACAACTTCTCTGTTTTACTGTTTTAGTGAGAGAGAGCATGGATTCTGGATTAATGGTGTAAATACATTTCTGGCACTCTGTACTAGAGTGTTTTATTAGTAGAGGGTTGTCTGTGTACATGAGGCACTGCCTCAACAGACCCAAGTCAACAAGGTTGGAAAGAGAAACAGGGGTAGTCCAACTGTCCATAATGCTAGGTTAAAGACTGTTGCTGGCTTTTCAGACTTGATCATGGAGGAGTTTATTGGATGGATATTTCTGCCTGGGTTTTAGGGAAATTTATATATCTACACACGCACATGCACACACACACACACACACACACACACACACACACACACACACACACACACACACACATACATATACAGTAACCTAAACTTTGAACACCAGATAGCTATGCTAGTGAATAATTTATTGGGTGGCTCAATTTACATGTAAAGGCATGGCATCAAGATCAAAGGAAGTCACAGTGTCATTGTACACTACCCATAATTGAGTACAAAGCTCCCTTCTGCATGTACCTACCCAGGCACTTACACTAACTGAAGTGGCCCCAGAAGTTTCTCAATAAAAAAAAATACAAAGTGTAAGACACGTCTTATGCAGGCATCCCTTTACTCAAGCTCATACCTTTTATTGAGAAGGGACTTATGCCTGACCTACAAGGTATTCTCTTATCCAGCCCTAATGAAAATGTTACACATTTGCAAGAAAAGTAATACGAGGGTTATGTGTTCCATGGACCTGAACCTTATGACTCTAGCAAAACTTGTTGAGGAGACAGATTTGTATCCCAACAGCTACCTCGTTTATGGAATAAACTTCCCCATCTTCGTAAAACAAAGCTCTTACCCCACTATCTTCAAAAAGAATTTGGATAAATGGATGGGGAACTGTAAATTCATTCCCAGGTATTGCCCATGTCCCTTATGAAGAGAGGCAGTTTGTAAAATGTCTCAGGGCTCCAACACCCAAAGACTCATTACTCTGGGCCTGGTAATTAAGATATAATATTGTCATATCCTGTGTATTACTGGCTAGGCTAATAATGGCACTTGTGCCATTAGCTTATGAACCTATATAGATATGCATATATGTATACATACACACACATATATACAAATTATATATGTGTGCGTTTATATATATATATATATATATATATATATATATATATATATATATATCTATATCTATTTATATATAGATAGATATCTATCTATATATATATATATATATATATACATATATATATATATCTATCTATCTATATATATATATATATATATATATATATATATATATATATATATATATAGGGAAACAAAAGGCCGACAGCCCCTTGACCCACTAAAACCAGGTTTATTAATGAAAACTAAGTTAAAAGGCCCAAAAACCAAGTCCTTAAAATTCTAAAAAGAATTTTGATTCGTATGCGCCAAAATGCGGTTCAAGCCAAACCGATCGACTTCAATTAGTTTTCGGGTTTATAAACACCACCAGATGTTGAATCCAAGTTTAAATAAAAAAAATCCAATATGTGTGTGCCAAGATAAGTTTAGAAAGTTAAGCTCTTTCGTCCAATACCTCTGTCCTAGACTTAATCAGAACTGTCAAAATAATTGCCAGTTAATTTAAACCCACACAGCCATCAACGTCACTTCCTTCGAACCACATTCTTTAAAGGTACAATGTTTCCTAATTCAAGCAAAACCAAGGTTTCTTGGTACTTACTGCATAACCAGTGACAGTGTACAAGGTAAAGTCCGTGAATAATACTGAAAGCAAACCCTATCATAGCTCCATGGATTTTAGTTTTAAACTATTTCATATAATCCTGGTGGGTCCTGGGAATTTAAGTTCCCACTTAAGATCTCTGGCCTCCAAAACGGTTTCCCACAGACCACCTCTGGGATTCACAGCTACTTTATCGATGAAAGAAAATTTAAAATGACATCCAATCTGACAATCTCTAAGATTTTTGTATAAAGCACCATTTTGATTTTCCAGACGGATGTCGTGGAAATGCTCACATATTCATCAATTGAGCGACCTTTCAGTTTTCCACCCATAAAATGCTCCACAGACATCGCAGAATGCTAAGTATAACATACCAGCTGACTTGCAAGTGTAAGATTCCTGTAATTTAATACATAATGATAAAGGCAGAGGTTCCTTCTACTTTACTGTGTTGCCTATGAGAACATATTTACTTTGTTTACATGAAGCACAAGTAGTTTCAAATTAGAGCCTCTTTTACTGATTATCTGTGTTTTTTCTCCCAATATTTTTGATGTATTCTTGTTTCTAGCAAGATCAATCCAATGCCCCCCCCCCCCCCCCCCGGGACCAGTCACAATACCAGAAGATTGCCAGGCACTCAGTATTACTGCTGCACAGGTTAAAACAGCACTGTCCAAGGCCAGGAGTACAGCTTCTATAAGACCTGACAATATCCCTGGCTGTGTTCTACATGAACTATGGAGTGAAATGGCACCTCACCTCTGTGCCCTGTTCAATCACAGCCTCACCTCAGGCTTTGTCCCTACCGAATGGCGCACTGCTACAGTCATCCCTCTCCACAAAGGAGGTGCGACTATAGAGCCTGGAAACTATCATTAGCCTGACGAGTCTGACGTCCAA
Organism: Protopterus annectens; assembly: GCF_019279795.1. NCBI lineage: Eukaryota > Metazoa > Chordata > Ceratodontiformes > Protopteridae > Protopterus > Protopterus annectens. Next base: position 257,863,812 of record NC_056733.1, read on the forward strand.
AGCTATGGAATGCATCATCATCATGGACCTAATAAACAAGGATATAGGGAATCTACAAACTCTGGATCCCACATAGTTAGGTTTTGTGAAGGGTAGATCATGCCTGCTAAACTTGGTCAACTTCTTTGAGTCAGTCACCAGAGCTGTGGATGAAGGCAAGGTGGTTCACACAGCCTACCTTGATCTAGCCAAGGCCCTTGATACCATTCCCCACTCAGGAATCATAGAAAAACTCACTAAGCTAGGTATCAACCCCTATATCACTAGGTGATTTGCAAACTGGCTCACAGGTAGAACCTACAGTGTGAAAGTAGCTGACTCCAAGTCAGACTGCCAACCAGTCACGAGTGGAGTCCCACAGGGTTCAGTCCTGGGTCCTCTCCTGTTTGGTATCTACTTCTCTGAAGTCCAGGCCAACATGAAGGGACTCTGGCTGACAAAGTTCACAGACGATTGCAAGTTGGGAGCTATTATTAACTCCCCGAGTGATGTTGACATCCTACAGAAAGGCCTCACTGAGACCAACGACTGGTGTCAGAACCATGTCCTTAAGCTCACTGCCGAAAAAATGTGTCTTCATCCCCACTGGGAAAAACCCGGATCCCATGAATTACCACATTGATGGTAGTCCACTGAACACAGAGGGCGTTATAAGAGATCTGGGAACACAGGTCGACGGCAACTTCTCTTTTGACCACCACATTGCCACTGTGGTCTGAAAGTCCTTATATGTGGCACATCTCATTACTAAGGGTTTTGCATCCAGGAAGAAAGAGGTCATTGTCATCCTCTACTCTTCCCTCATTAGGCCAATCATTAAGTACAACACCCCACTTGGCATGCACCTCACTAAACACCTGCAACAACTGGAGAGGCCGCAAAAGTACCTCACAAAGAGTATCCTAGGCCTTAAACATTTGCCCTATATGGACAGACTAAAAAAAACTCCAACTATTCTTTGTCTCATATCACCTACTTAGAGGTGATCTCTGCTTGACTTACAAAGCCATATCTGACCCAGCTCTGTTAGAAATGCAACATCTAAAGAAATCCCAATCTCTCCACACCACACAATCCAGAGACCTCAACCTCATTACCACAATCAACACAACATGCTGGAGGGACAGGTTCATAACCCAGAGACTGCCCATGCTATGGAATAGACTTCCCATACATGTCAAGCAGAGCACCTCACTGGCCCTCTTCAAGAGAAATCTTGATGAGTAGATGGGAAATAGAAAATTCACCCCAGGAATCACTCCAGTTGCTTTACTCGACAGAGGCACTGGGAACTAAGGTTGGGTGGCACGATGCCAGGGTAATCCTATGGGCTAGGCTTGTAAGGGCCCCAGGGCCATTAGCCTAGTACACACCTATGAATCTATGAACCTATGGATCACAGACTGCATATCACTGTAAGGCTAGTCACTCAACTGTGTGAAAAGTGGCTGTAGGTGATTCAGTCATGATAGTTCATGTTGCCAAATGACCATGGGTATTGGCCAGTAATAAGTGGTTTGAGGATGCATCCTACTCTGACCAATACTAATGGCTGCAGGAGTGTATGTGGCCCTATTGGCCAGTGTGTGTTCTTCATAAAGACCAGCAGCTCTGGGTCAATAAGCTACTACCTGTCCGGTATCAAAGTTGCCCAGCTCAGGTTACTGTTAATTCTTTTGAGTGAAAGCTAGACGTAAAACTAATTAACCTGCCAAACATGAACTAAGAATTGCCTCACTCAATGTAGGTTCATTGACAGAATGGATATATATATACATATATATATATATATATATATATATATATATATATATATATATATATATATATATGTGTGTGTGTGTGTGTGTGTATGTAGATAGATATAGATATACATTTGCACTTAATGTTGAATCCCAAAAGATCTACCGTAACATCAAAAAATAAAAAAAAAAATTCAAAAGCTCCATGTACTCCTTTGCTACTAATATATACCAAGCAGAGATCACACTACAGTGGGGAAAGAGCACAATCCTAGTCCCTGCTGTACCGTGACCTCGTGCAACAGGCTACCAGCTTTCTTTTTCACATTTCTATAAAAATGATAGCACATGGGTTCATCCTTTTGCATTTCAACCTTTTGTGGTTGATCTTTTATATATATATTTATATATATATATATATATATATATATATATATATATATATATATAACTTGAAGATGTTGAAAACAGACACCAGAGGGGCAGAAAAGTTCCTGTTCAGTACTTCTATTCGCTGAGAGGAAACATGAAGCCCACTGGGTGAAAAGCACTCAGTTTGGTTGTACATCTTAATGCATGCTGACAATCCCCTATGACACCATGTCCTTTGCTACTGAATCAATTTTTCTTGTTATTTATGCAATACAAGGTGATGGCTGAATCTGCTAAACTGATATGTTTTTTCATACTTTCTAGAAATTTCAATAATCCAACCATAATCTCTTGCATATACAACAGGGAGGACCTTTCACTCAAGTGTGAACAACAAGCCTGTCATAATTCCTCAAAGTCCTTTTAAACATAACAGAAGTGCCCCTAATTTTGTCTCCAGATATATATGGCTTTATCCCACATTCCTATGTGTTTCCTGTTCAATAGAATCAACAATTACTAGAATGTTTTCAGGGTTGCCACACTATAAAGTGTGCCTTATTGACATTCAAATCTGAGTGGGTTCAATGTTAATTCCAGGCATTTTTTTGAACATATCAGTTATTTATCACTAAGGAAATGTTACACAGTAGCAGCTAAATATACTTTGTAACTGGGTGTTCTAGTAAAATGGCTTACCCATGATATTGCCCAGGGAACTTCACTTTAAATGTGTTTGTCAACTACATCACCAAGGTTCTTAAAATTCTTTGTGAATTTTATATGCAGATAATGTGGTACTGATAAGCAATGCAACTGATAAGATTGCACAGTAGACAGAATAAAAAATATTTTGTAAGCATGAAGGTGTGGTTACTAGAGGACTCATCACTAATTATTGTTAAACATATTTACATTTTTTTGCAACAGTGTTTTATTTTCCAAATTAATAACAAGTAAAGGAATACAAATATTTGGCTGGCATAACTGACACCTGTTTACTACTTTTATGATAAATGGTTACTGAATGTTATCTCTTAGACACATAGCTCATTTTTCTGATTTAAGTTAACTTTCTTCACTTATATGTAACTAAAGCTGGCCTTAGTACAATACATTTTTCTTATCTCTGTAAACTATTTTTAACATCTCAAATTGTTTTTTATTCTTTATGTACATCACTGCCATGGATTAGCTGCTCACTCTTATTGCACATGGAAGATTTTATTTTTGTAAATATTTTATATTAATCATTAAACAGGAATGCAGTTTCTGATTATTTTGCTCTAAATAAAATACCTGCTAAAAAGCATATTATTGCTTTATTTCATTAGAGCTGTCCACTTTGTTTTAGGAATATTATCAATGATATGCAGTTTAAACCCTTAAATGACTTAAACTTAAAATATTACATTTACTGACTGATTTATCACTATATGGAATTATGTTTATAACACTGTATAGCAACAATTTACATGTTGTGTTTAGTCTGTACTGTACATACTGGATTTTGGCTTTTTATGCCTCAGGCAGTTGTTGAAATGGGTCCATATACATCAATCCATTCTCCTGGCTAACAAGTGTAAAGTATTCCAGGTAACTATATTACAGACTTAACTATTACACTCCTCCTGTATTGATGAATGTGCTAGCTCATGTAAATGACTCAGATTAATGATTTATGGTTAAGGAGAGATTACTGATAGATAGATTCATCTGCATTTTTATATGCAGCAAATTTGTTCTAATTCACTATGCAGATATGCAACATGATCTCTACATGGGCTTAACCACAGAACAAGACGCTGCTATCTTCTAAAAATGTTTCAGAACACAGCAAACAATCTACAACTCAATGTCTTCTAAAATATCTCTTCTACATCTACCTCATGAATGAAAGCTGTTTGCATTTATTTATTGCTATTTGATAATGAGGTAGATGGATTGGTCAACTGACCCTTATCGGTCAGAACCTGGGTAACAATGTATCAGCAAAATTACAACACACAGAAAGAGAACTTCACATTAAAACCCAGTTTAATAGAACATGCAAAAAGAGTGATGAAGAAGGCACACAAATGCAGTTGGCATCGAGCCTAGCATATCTAAAACAATTGTGTAGTGTATGGAGTGCCATGATTACATAACATCAGGAAAAAAAATAAACTTGTAAAGGACTTCTCTAGCTCAAGACCTGATTGCAACATTGTTTGGGGGGGGTTGTAACAATTGTTACACCTCCTTAAGCACTGTTATCACTGGGTATTGCGCTAGGAACTCTCCTTGCCCAAATGTCCCCCAGTATTTTGCTCTGTCACTAAGGATTACAGTCAAAAATGCCAGAAATACCATTTTACTCTTCTTACTGTTCAGACAATAAGTAGTGATTCAAAACCTGTTTTTCCATTAACTTTCTACAATTGAATTAGAGCAATATTCAGAAACTGTCAATAATTTTCTTCCTTTGTCTCAACCCCCACCCCCATTCTTAAGGAAATAAGCTGATAACAAATAGCAGATCTTATAAATGCTTTGCTAGCTTTCAAAGCCAGTAAAAAACACTTTGCACTTTTCTTCTATAACTGGCAGTACAAGGAGTAGATAAAACTCCATGCACTACAAAGAATTATGATTGGGTCTCATTTCAGATCTTAACCCTTATTATGTGTTCTTGTCATAGATGCCAAGATTCACCTCTCAAGCTTCACTCTCAAGCTGAATTTCTTGGCATTCATGTCTCAGACACACAAGTCAGTTATGATTAGAGACCCAGTCATAACTCTCTATATTTACAATATCTATAACTTTGACTTTTATTAGTATGTACAAGCTTATTTATGAACATATGTAGGTATCTTGAATAAAGAATGAACCATACAAACTATTTATACTATTTACACTATCACATAAATAAGACCATTTCTTTCTTCAGTTAGATATTTGACCAAAGCATTATATAGTATATATATATATATATATATATATATATATATATATATATATATATATATATATATTAATTGCAACAGCTATTGGAAAGTGTTACATTTAAAAACAGTTGTGAAATGTTAGCCATTGTCGCGAAAGCAAGTAATAGCACCATCTTTGTATGGAGAGATCTTCTTGTTTCAAAGGTCAGGATGCATGTACATTTTATGTTACTATATGTTAGTTATGTGACTTGTTCCCTTTAAATTAAGCAAGTCTACATTGATATTAATACATGAGATCACTACAATATGTTGTAAGAAACTGGTATTGTATTTTGCTGGTTTTCTAGGCAATAATATACAAATTAATTCCATGCAAATATTTCTAGACCTGAGCAGCATATCCTTAACGGCTGTCAACACATTACTTTAAAGCCACCAAAAGAAAAAGAACCACCAAGAAAAGAAACTGCCAATAAGCAAATCCCATTAATGAGAATTAGATATTTTTTTTGCTATCAACAGTTTCAAAGGGAATGGCATCCAAGTTAATCTCACATTTCTCATAATCAGCATTTAAGGCATCTTGTTTGTCAGGGTTTATGAAAATGTTCATTTTATCAGTCTTGTACACACACAGATGTAACAAACGTGTTATATGATTTCATACACATGAAACAGCACCCACAGTAGGGGTGCAGAAATCATTATCTCTGCAATATAATGGATCTCACAGATCACATTTTTTTACCCCCCCCCCCACTATTGGGGAAAGGGAGGCAACTCATATTATGGGTTGATAGCCATCAGTCTTTCATTCTCTGGCAACATACTTAATCTAATTCACAGACACATGGCAGCCAGAGCCCACACTGGCACTCGGCAGTAGTAAATTATGTAAACTCATCCTGAACAGGGCAGTAATACATTGCCAAATGCACATCTGCATACTCACTCTGACATGACATCCACGCTTACAGGCAGTTTCTAGGAGCACCAGTTTACAGAGCACATCTTAGGGATGTGGGAGGGAAATGCAGAACCTGCCAAAAATGCACACAGACATAAAGGACATGTTGGAGTGAACTGCAGAACCTGCCAAAAATACATACAGGCATAAGAAGAGCATAAAGAGTCTGCACAAAAGGCACCCCAGACAAGAATCGAACAGGACAACCAAATGCTGTGATGTAACAAAGCTAACTGCTGCACCATCATAACACTTTTCATGTTACTCAGCAAATAAACTCTGCCCCAGTTTCTGACTTCAGGTAAGTGCTACCTTCATTAGGAACTAAGAAAAGAAGAGGTGGAGAGACAGCTAGGGAAATACCCACTGTCAAACCTACCCTTTGCCTTCTGCTTCATCAAAACATGAACAATTCCATGAGTCAGAATCATGAGTGAAAAAGGCCTCAGATCAGAACAAAACAGATAAAAAGACCAGCTTTAATCCAACCTAAAGCATGAAAAAGCAGCTTGAATAGTTTTACTATAAAACTGACTACAAAATTCCAAGAAGACAAGAACTGGAAGCCATAAGAGGCTTGTACTTCATTTGCTCAAGGCCTGGAACATATGGGATAAGCTTCATGTAGTCATTTATGCCAGAAACTAACCTAAGACCTTAGAGGCAGAATTGTGAACTGGTCTCCCAACATGAAAACACAACTGGTAAGACTCCTTCTGAAATTTAAGTGAGGGAGTAAACTCAGGCACTTTAGTGACCATTTCTGGAGATTCCTGAAAAAAAACTCAAGCTGTCAAAATATGTGACTGCCAACTTGTGTTGGTGGTGTAAAGGCGTAAAGCACTGACTACAGCTCATCTGGACTTGAGTTCAGTTAGCTGCTTGGATGCTTGATAGTGTAGGCAGTGAGGATGGGAATGTCTATGTTGGGATGGATGATGGTCCTGCCAAGCTTGTGACACAGCTCTGCTGGCACGACCTCTAGTAGAGTGTGGAGTTGTGCAAGGATGCAGAAAGCTATTGGAGGGAGGAGACAGGCATGAATTCCGAAGCAGGTGATGGTGTCAGAAATCACATGCCTTGAAATAAGGACACTGGCGGTCCTTGTGGTGACTCATGCCCACATCACCATCAGGTGAGGGGGTAGGCAGTTCATAATGAAATTAACACCTTCATAGCCAAGATGCTATAAGGGCACAAGTAACTCAGATGCCTACCTGTATGACAGTCCTTCCAAATGACTATCACCCAGTGGTACTATTGGGGGATGGGATAGGATCTACTCAACAGAAACAACTCTCCTTAAAATTAGTAGACACTAATATTTTAAGTCCATTAATCAACAAAGTCTTCTCACACACTTTTCAACTGTAATGGTATTTTAAAAAACCCGAATGCAATATTTAATGGAAAGCTAATGCCTGAGAACTTATTCACTATGTTACCATGATTGACAACATAGGGTTAGAATATGGTAAATTGCTTCTACAGGTAAAGTTTTTTTTTTGGATGACATTTAAATTCATTTCAGAGACATTATTGTTTAAACACAGTGGGGATGAAGTCTGGAAGGACCTACAAGACAGGACATGATATTGTTTCTATAACTTGACAATGTCTTTCTGAGTAAAAAGAACTGGATTCAAGTACATTTTGTCAGTTCTACCATTTAGTTGCAATGAGGATAGTTATTTTATGATGTTCCTAACTGGAGGTCTGAGCTATGGAGGTTTCAGAATTTGTTGTACAGGGGCAACATTTTACTGTGTCATGTAACCACACCTGCAGCTGATGGCAGCCTGTTGGTTTGATGTATACATGTAGTGGGATGCACTGCAAATATGATTTAGTTAGTTCATTTTACTAGAGCTGACAATTTGAGGTCAGTTTAGAGGGATTTCATTAAAACCAAAAGTCTTGTAACATGAGACACAGGTTCAAATGGATATGACAAGAAACAACTGTATGTGTGCATGCAACACAAAAGCTGAAACTAGACATTTAAAAAAAAGCTGTTAGACATAACAGGTGGGAATAATAACTTCTTATAATGGCAGCACTTTCCATGTTGTCTTTGAACGTGAATGGTCTCACAGGTATATAAAAAAAGAAAGAGTAGTTAACTTTATTAAGACATGCAGAGTGCAAATAGTTATGCTACAGGAGACATGTGGGAAGAATTGAGCATGTGAATTTGATAAAAAAAGGACTTCAGGTGGTTATTCAGTGGAATATCTAGGTTTAAGGAAAAGGGGGCACTTTAATTGCTATAGGAGCTCCAAAAGTGATAGACTGGAATCTTATTTGCAACAGTCAGGATATATCAAGGGGAAGGCTAGAAGGCAAAATATAATGAAAACAGGGTAGATGTTTGAAGAAATTTATGAAAATATTTGGTAGAGAATATGTGAATTCAGTAGCAGGAGCTCAGAAACAATTTACATATTATTCCCCAAGGTACAAAAACTGGGCTAGGATAGACAAAAACTATAAATCACGGGAACATGTACACTTAATTAAAAGTTTTGATACGCATCCAATGACTATTTCAGATTATGTGCCAAGAATAACTAAAGTAAAAATGCAGGGTAATGAAATAAAACGAGACACTGGTGCTTCCCCACCTATCTTTTAAACAAAGAGCAGTTTAAGTAATAGGTACTGGAAATTACTCTGGAGTTATTAGGGAAGATGGACATTTCTTCAGAAAATTTAGCTAGGGTGTTGGATAAAATGAAAGTGGAGTTTAAAAATATAGTAGAAATAAAAGAAAAACAGATATGGTTAAGAAATAACAAAAATTATTTAGAGGGGATGACAAAGACAGAACAAGAACAGGCACAACTGCAGAGTGCTAAAGACTAACGGACTATCTGGGTAATATGCATAAGTTTAGAAGTACAAAAGCTTTAGCACAATGGCTCAGGCAACAAAAAGTAGAAATGGTTGCTATCAATCTTACAGAGGTTAGAACAAGGAAAATAACCAGAGATCTACAGAGGTATTACAAATATTTCACTAATTTTATGAAAATCTGTTACAAAGAAGAGAAACACCGAAATCAAGAAAAACTACCAATGGAAATATTTATAGATGAATTAAATATACCAAGATTAGACATAGATGAGGGTCATTTATCAAGAGTTAGAACAGAAGGAGATGAGGTAAAAATGGTGATGTACAACCAATCTACAGGAAAGTCTCCAGGAATGGATGGCATTCTTGAGAAAGTTTGGAAGCTAGGAGGGAAGAAAGTGATAAAGCCCTGGAAGGTTTTGTTTAATAATATTTTAAAAGGAGGAGAAGCACTAACATCCTGGAAGAAAGCTGTGGTGGCTGTAATACCTAAAGATGGTAAAGATCTATCAAATCCAGCTTCATATAGACTCATTTCAATTCTAAACCATGATTATAGTGTTTATGTCTATAATGGCTAAAAGAATGGCAAAAGTGTTGCAAAGACTGATATATGGTTTTGTGAAGGGAAGGCAAACATTTGTCACAATTAACTGAACAATGATGATCCAGAGGGAAGCAGAATGTAAGAAAATACCACTGTTGTTGGTACGTCTTAGTGCAGACAAAGCATTCGAGACAGCAAGCTGGGATTTTATGAGCAGGGCAATGAAAGCATTTGTATTTCTTGACACAATAATTAGGTTAATTAGGAAGATATATGAGGGATCTGGGAAAAATTAAAGTGGGTTGGTTCATCTCTGATAAGTTCAGTTTGAGCAGAGAAGCCAGGTGGGGTGTCCTCTTTGTTAATTGTGTTATATTTAGAACCACTGGCAAAGAAAATAAGGGACTCAGAAATTCAAAGATAAAAACTGGCATAGTAATCAAGAAAAGTTGGCTTTATCTGTGGATGATGCTATTTTGTACCCGATATAACCAGAAAAGAACATTTCTGTGTTGTGGAACATTCTGAGACAGTTTCAAGTCATTTTGGGATATAAAATTAATGAAGATAAAACAATACAATAACTGTAAACTATGTTGCCACACACAAATTGGTTCAGCAACACACATTTATGGGGACATGATAAAATGAAGTACTTAGGAGTATGGGTTAAAAAGGATTCTATTATGGCAGCTAACAATATTTGGGAAGAGACTAAACAAAAGATAATATAAGAAGGGAGGAATTGTAAGCTCTATTTTATGGCTATGAATAGCAAGATACAAAAAGTGAAAATCTGTTTAGTTGCCTTTAGTTGTATACATAGATCAGGCATATCTTTATCAACCAGAGTAGAAGTCATGGATAGTAATTAATAAAGAGTTGAAGGATTTTATCTGGATGGGAAAAAGGTCAAGAGTGAAGTGGAATATATTGATTCTTCCAACAGAAAAAGGTGGTTTGGGACTACCTGATTTGAAGGGGTATTTCAAAGCTACACATTTAAGGCTCCTATACATGGCAGAAGCAAAAAGCTATAATTCAAAGTGGAAAGGGATGATGATGATGATGATGATGATGAAACGGGGGGAATCAAGAAATAAGGAGAGTCTGATATTTTGGATGTAGATCCTTAAGGACAATAACAATAACTATACAGAATATTATATTCATAAAGTATTAAAATGTATTCTAAGAACTAAGTCAATACAGGAATGGAGAAAGGATATTCTGCCAAAGAGATGACTGAAATTAGGGGTACAGAGAATAGGCAAAAGGAGGATGGAATTTACTGGAGAATGCTTGTGAAAGAACCAAGGTTTCGGGAGCAAACAATTAGAGAGAGGAAAGCTAAGAGATTGGGAAAAAGCCAAGAATTCATTTGGACTGCAGGTTAGAGACTGCATTCTCTATCAAGGATTGATATTAGAATACAGGCAAAGAGAAAGGAATAGAGGGATCCTAAGTGAAACACTAGCACTGACAGAGTGTTTAGTAGAAGACTTTAAAAATTCCCTGAAGACTACTCTGTCAGAAATACTGTGTAAGCAATTTGGTGTAACTAAAGAAATTATTTTTTGAGCTGTAACACTGAATTGGAATTGCCAACATAGTAAGGCCTTGCTGAGTTATTTCTGGTGATTTCTAAAAAAGCAATTATTAAAAAAAGGAAATAGAAGTAGTGAATACAGTAACAAAGATAAAAGAAAAATAACTGGAAATGGGATCTTTAGAAAAGGGTAGGAGCATATTACATAGAAAATAGGAACTGTAGGACTAATACATGCAGAATAATGTTTTGGAGGAGGAATGAGGTTTAAGGGAAAGCAGGAATTGAAGGAAATTTGTACTATTTGACTAACAATCACTGTTGTGGAGATTATAAGTGATGTAAAATGTTTTCAAATGAAAATATGTCAATATGTTTTGTTTTCATTTACATAAATGTATGACTGTCTGTGTCATAAGTGATAGGTCAATAAAATGTTACTTGTTAAAAAAACAAATAAACTACATAACTTTCATATTCATTTTCCATCCACCTCAACCTCTGGAGCACAGTCTGGAGCCAGACAAATTGGTGGCCCAAAGAGAGAACATTTCACAATATGATGAAGTTGGTGGCTGTTCTAGATCTACACTGGATGTCCAACTTGTAAAGAGTGATAAATATATGAGTAAAAGCCCAAGTGGCCACTGCACAAATACCAGCCAAAGAAATGCAATCAAAACAAGCCATACAGGTAATTATTGCCTTGGTAGGCTGGGCCTTGGGTATGGAGGGTAAAGAGATAACTTTTGATGAGTAAACAAAAGATACACATCTGAAAAGCCATCTGGACAAGGCAAGTGTGGAAACTAGTTATCCAAATTTTTCCCTAGCAAAGGTCACAAAAAGACACACAAAGGTGACTGGATCTCCTAAAATGTTTTGTTTAACTAAATAATATCTCAATTGACAATGGACGTCTAGATAATGAAGCATGTACTATCCTTTGTTGCTGAAATTAGGGAATAGAATAGGCAACTCGATGGTTTGATCCAAAGAAAATTCCAAGGCCACCTTAGAAAGAAAGGTTGGATTCATTCTCAAGGAAACTCTATCCTTATAAAAGGTAAGATAATGATGACTGCAGGATAAAGCTTACAGTTCAGAAACTCTTCTGGCTAGGGTAATTGCTACTAGAAAAAGTGTTTCCCAGGATAGAAACTTGAGGTCCACTTTACCTGCCAGTTCGACTGGTGGTTTTGTCAGGGACTTGAGAAGAAAGGGTAAATAACAAGAAGGGGCCTTACTGAAGGCCTAAGCAAAAATACACCTTTTAAAAATGGGTTGGAAAGCTTCACAGATGCTAGCAGAGTATGATTTTGACTTATGTGAAAATTAGAAATGGCTGCCATCTGAACCTTAACAGTAGAACAACTAAGCCCAAATTATAAGAGTCCTGAAAGAAAATCCCTTCTAGAGAAAGTATCCAATCTCTTGGATGTGGTCCAGATAAAAAAAAATCTATTTGAGGGTAATTTTTTTTTTAATCAGAGGACTTCTAGGACGAGGAAAAATTATGAAATACTTGTTTAGCTTGGGATCTTTGGCCATCATCAGAACTGAAGAAACCAAAGGGTTAGTTTGAGGGACTTCAGGTGAGGCTGGCACTGGGGGGTGAGAGATCAGATCTGGAACAGGGTCGGGACCCCAAGGTGTGTGAAGAAGATGAGGCTACATGAAGGGAAACCAAACTTGTCTGGGCCAAAAAAGAGGCCATGAGGATCACACTGTCACTCTGCAAAAGGCAGCTTTCTACAGAAACTTGATCATCAATGATATTGGGGGATAGGTGTACAGGAGACCCAGGGTCTGAACAAGCAGAAGAGTGCCCCTTAGTGGCTATCTTTCTGGAGGGATCAGGGATATGAAGATGCCACATTTGGTGTTGAAATAGGTCACAAACAGGTTGCAGCACAGTTGGTCAAAGCTGTGGAAAACTGTAGTCACTACTGCTGAATTGAGGAACCACTTGTGAGGCAGCAAAATGTTCCTGCTTAAATTGTTTGCTAAAATTTTGGAATTCCCTAGGATGTGCATTGCTATCAAAAAGTTCTGTTAGGACAACACCCATTGCCAAAACCTCATAGCCTCTCAAGATAGGGTGTATAATCAGGTTCCCCCTTGTTTGTTCAAGTACCGCACCACTGCATTGTTGTTGCACTGAATCATTATGTCATCTTTGCAAGGCAGTCTTGAAAGGCCTGCAATGCTGGGAGAATTGCTCTCATTTCCAAAACATCAATGTGTAATTGGGTCTCTAACCTGGCACCAGGTACGATGAACAATTTTCCCTTTGTAGTGCTCCCTGTAAACCAAAAGGGAACTGTCTGTGGCCATGGATGCAGCAAGACTTGATTGGCTAGAGTTTGTGGAGACAACAACCTTGAGAATAGCAGCTTTGCTATTTATTTGGTAGTGCCAAATGGCATCTGATAAACTCTAGACTCTGTACTGATTTAAACTTCTTGAGGTCAACTGTGATTCCCAAGGACAGACACAAATGAAGTAAAGAGTTCCTCGCTTGGATTAATTATGCTGTTGATGTTGCTGTGAGGCGCTAGTTGTCCTGGTATGGAAACACCCAAAAGTCCTGCAGTCTGAGCCATGCATTTAGTGAACACTTGGGTGTGGGTGGGCTGTTGTGAAGCAAAATGAAAATGATTGAATCCTAGCCCAAAGTGGAAGAACTTTTCGGAGCACCTCTCTATTTTTTATATGACAGTAGGCATCCTTGAGGTACACTGATCACATCTAATCATCCTTCCTCAGTACAGGCAGAAGGGACTGAACAGTTACCATATGGAATTTGGTCTGCTTGACATGCAAATTTAACTTGCTTAGGTCCAATATGGGCCTGAGGCCCTCTGTTTTCTTTTGCACTAAAAAGAACCCTGAGCAGACCCTAGATCCTATCTAGTCTGGCAGGACTTCTTGGATAAAAAGAAGTTATATACTCACCATAACGTTCCATCTGAGTAGTTAGACTTCATTTGTCAGCAACCTGTGGGTTCCGGATCCGAGCCGGCAGCTTACCAAGCTAAAGATCCAAGCTCCAAGCTCCTTCCCCTTACCCATACTACCCTGCAACCTCCTTCCAATCCTCAGATCGAGTTTGCCACCCAACAATCTAAGCCAAAAAGAACCTGACGCAAACTCATACATTAGGCTCGATACATACAGAACATCAAGCCCAAAAAGATAAATAACCAGCAAGGTCAGGGGAAGGAGGGAGGGAAGGTTTCTGACAAATGAAGTCTAACTACTCAGATAGAACGTTATGGTGAGTTATGGTGAGTACATAACTTCTTTATCTGAAATAGTTAACTTCATGTGATCATCAACCTGTGCGGCAGAGTCCCCAGCTACCCAAATCTTGGAAGGCCTTAAGGAAGGATATTCCGGAGCACTGCAGAGCCAAAGGAAGCCCTTCCTCTAGACACCAAATCTAGTTTATAATGAGTAATGAAGGTTGAGAGGAAGCCCAGGTAGCAGTCGAACAGATATCGTCCAGGGAAACTCTAGACTAGAATGCAGCTGAAGTAGCCATAGAATGGGTAGAGTGAGCATGCACCCCTTCTGGGGCTGGTAATCCAAGTTCTCTATAAGCTTGCAAAATAGAAAGCAAAATCCACGTAGCGATAGTCACTTTTGAAACTGGTTTTCCCAAAAATGGTTTAGCAAAGGAAACAAAAAGCTGATCAGATTTACGGAAAGGTTTGGACCTATGCAAATAAAAACATAACTGCCTTTGCACATCAAGCAAATGAAATTTATATTCCCCTTTATTTTGAAAATTAGGGAAGAATACAGGCAAATTAATCGACTGATTAATATTTGACTCTGAAGCAACTTTAGGCAGAAAGGACGGGTTAGTCCTGAGAGATACTCTATCCTTGTGAAACACTAGGTAAGGTGGTTTCATACACAGGGCTTGAAGTTCCGACACTCTCCTGGCTGAAGTAATAGCCACCAGGAAGGCTGTTTTCCATGATAAGAATTTTAAGTCAACTGATGTTGCAGGTTCGAATGGGGACATGACCAAAGTCAGATCCCATTGTGGGGAAGGATTCTTAATAGGAAGCCTCAGAAGAAAAGTACCTTTCAAAAAGGTCTTGCAAATTCTGGCAGCAGCTAGGGAGCCTGCATTTTCCCCAACATGAAAATGGGAAATGGCCGCCAGCTGTACTTTCACTGTGGAAGAGCTAGCCCCTTGTTGGAAAATATGAGACAAAAAGTCTAACACCACTGGAACCAGAGCAGTAAAAGGATCCAGATTTCTCTCTGAAGCCCAAATGGAAAAACGTTTCCACTTACTACTGTAGATTTTCCTGGTAGAGGACTTATGTGCCGCTATCAGGATGGATTTAACTGGGGAAGAGATACCGGGAGTCCTAGACACTAATGGAACTGGAATAACCAAGCTGTGAGCTTGAGGCTGTCCAGATTCGGGGGAGCAATTCCCGAGGGATGATGAATAAGATCCGGAATGGGATTCAAGATCCAGGGTGGAGCTAGGAGATGAGACTGCAGGCAAGGGAACCAAACTTGACAAGGCCAGAATGGTGCTATGAGGATATCTCTGCTCCCCAACCGACGAGCTTTCTGTAAAAACTTTGTCATGAGAGGAAGCAGGGGATACGCATAAAGAAGACGTGTTGGCCAAGAATGGACAAGAGTGTCTCTGGGGGCTTCCCCCATCGGGGGAATAAGAGCGAAAAACTAGCTGCACTTCGCGTTGGACGGCGATGCGAAGAGATCACAGCAAGGCTGACCCCACTTGAGGAAGATCTGGTCTGCTACATAAGGGTTCAGAGACCACTCGTAAGGCGAAAGGATAGTCCTGCTCAATTTGTCTGTGACCCGGAATGTGCATTGCTATCAGAAAGCGGTTGGTGGAGATCGCCCATTCCCATACTCTAATGGCCTCTCGACAAAGTGGATAAGACCTGGTTCCCCCGTTTGTTGATGTACCACACCATTGACATGTTATCTGACTGGATAGCAATAGTTCCCAGAGAAAGAGAGGCATGAAGGGCCTGCAACGCTAAAAGGACTGCTCTCATCTCTAGAACATTTATATGCAGAACGGTCTCGCTCTGAGTCCACCTGCCTTGGACAGTCCTGCCCGAGCAGTGCCGCCCACCCTAAGCGGGAGGTATCCATGGTCACCGTGGCTTGGGGCAGAAGCAGAACAATAGGGTGTCCTTCTCACAATTCCTGGGATTGAAGCCACCACGTGAGAGACTTCCTGCACACTCTGCTCATAGGGATCGGAAAGTCTAGAGACTGATGTAGTAGAGACCGCTGAACCTGTAACGTCCACTGTAAAACTCTCATATGCAGACGAGCACAAGGAATGAGGTTAATAGCTGCTGCCATGGACCCAAGGGCTCTCAGGACTAACTCCGCTGGTGGTGCAGGGGACTGAAGGAGCATCAATACATGCAGAGCCAGGCTGTGAAGTCTATCTGGAATCAAAAATATCCTAGCTTGAAGAGAGTCTATTCTCGCTCCTATGAAATCTAGAATTTGAACAGGTTGGAGGGAAGACTTCTTGAAATTTACCGTGATCCCCAGCCGGGTAGAAATCTCTGTCTAGTACAAGTTGATGCCTGGTGGAGGCAGTGAGAAGCCAGTCGTCCGGGTACGGAAAGACCTGAATGCCCTGAAGCCTCAGTTGGGCCACTACAACTGCCATGACCTTGGTAAACACCCTGGGGGGCTGCAGTGAGACTGAAGGGTAGGACCCTGAACTGGTAATGACTGGCTCCTAGCCGAAAGTGGAGGAACCTCCTGGATTGCTTGTCCATCCGAATATGGTAGTATGCATCCTTGAGGTCTATCGGACACATCCAGTCTTCCTCCTGCAAAAAGGGCAAGATGGATTGTAGAGTGTTCATCCGGAACTTTTCCTTGGCAACGGACAGGTTCATCGTGGATAAGTCGAGAGTCGGCCTTAAGTCCCCCATCTTTTTTTGCACCAAAAAACACCTGGAATAGATGCCTGATCCAGACTGGTCTGGGGGCACTGGCTGGATTGCTCTTTTTTCTAGTAGCTTCCTTATCTCCAAATCTGCCGCCTCCCTTTGAACGAGTGGGACATCCGGGAGGCGTCTTGTACAAGGGGGGTTGTTTATGAAGGGAATTGAATAACCTCTGGATATTATTTGAAGCATCCAGCGATCTGATGTGTTGGACTCCCATTGGGCTAGGTGCCTCGAGGAATGCCCTCCAACTGCCTCCAGAGAGGCGCAGTCAGGCAACCCCTCAGGGCTGAGGCGTGGGTTGATCGGAAAAAGGTTCCCATGACCCAAAGTTTTTCGGTCCCCCTCTGCCTCTGGGCCGGCGTCCACCTTGTCCCCCTCTGCCTCTGGGGGAGAAGGAGTCCTGAGTGTTCCAGGACTGCTGAGATTTCCGGAACCACAGCTTCTTTTGCCCCAGCTGGTTCCTGGAGAAGAACCTTTGAGGGTTAGAGAAGCAGATCCCGACGGCTGACAGCGTTTTCCCATCCTTCTCACTCTGGACAAGCATATCTCGGACTGTCTTCCCGAACAGGGTCAAACCATCAAAAGGGGCATTAGCGAAGGATGCCTTGAAAGGTTCCGAAAAATCACAAAGCCGAAGCCAGGCATGACACGTCATGGCAATACCGGACCCGGCTGCCCTAGCGGCTCCCTCGGTGGCATGAGAGAGTAAATGCATGGACGTACTTGACACAGATTTGAGAATGGCCATACGAGCCGAGAAAGTCCATTTATCCTAGGCCAAAATGGACTCCGAGGGGGGACTCAGTGTACTCTTTGACAAGGTCGCGCTGCAGTCTGATTACGTGGGCCATGTAATTCAGCGCCCTTACAGCAAAGGTAGCTGAAGCAAAAGTCCGCTTTCCAAGATGATCCATCGCCCTGGACTCCTTGTCTGGGGGATGAACTGAGGAACTTTCCTGGGTGAGTTCCTTTCTAGTGGCCGCCGCCACCACCATGGCATCAAGTGGGGAACCCTTACTCCAAGTGGCTTTGTCTGTAGGAGGACTCAATACCTTATTGGGCTGTTTGGCTATTGGTTCCACAGTGTCCGGTTCCTTCCAGGCTCTGGTAGTGATAAGGTCCACCAGAGGGTCAGCCGGGGGGGACACGCAAGAGGTAGATGGGCCTGTATTGGATGCCTCCAGAAAGACTGACTCATCCGAGGTAGGTTTTTCGGTGGACCAACCCCCTCCTCTGGCGAAGAATTTCCATAATGTCTCCAAAGGAGACGTCTTCGGGGGTAATCTGGGGAAACCTACCCCTTCCTCCTAGTCAGTATCTTCCATGAGGGATTCCTCTTGCATTGGCATTTGCGAGGGACCTCCTCGGGGGGACTCTCCGGGGAGGGCTCGCAAACCATCTCATATTCCTCAAAGGGAACTGTCTGGGGTGTACTGGATACAGGCTATCCCTGGGAGGACTGGAAAATGGAAGACAAACTCAGTTGAGAGGGAGCAGGGGCTGACTCCGAGGAAACAGTGAGGAGTCTTGATCCTCCAGAGAGAACCCTCTCCACAATGTCGAAAGCTGAATGGGGGACTGGCTTCTCTAAAGCTGGTGGTGTGGGTAGCCATACCCCTCAGATCCGACGAATGGATCGGAGACGTGACTGGCACAGCCAGGCCCAAGGAGACAGTATGCCCTGACCACAACGGGGCCCGATGACACATTCATCCCCTCGGATCCGACACCCAGATCTTGGCTCTGAGAGCTTGGATCTGACAAGGGATCCGACAGGCTCAAGGGCATAGCCGACGTCGAGGTAGGAGGTACCATCGGAGCTGAATTCCTGACTCTGGGACTCCTCGGATCCATAGACTCTGAAACCTGAAAGTGGATCGGAGATTTAACATAATAACATTTTATTGTTCTACAGAAGTGTTTTTATCATTGCATGGCTTACAATTTTTTTAAAAGCATGGCTCAGTGGTTCTGTTTGCACTAGGTTACCAATTAACAATGTATTTGCCTATTAATTTATTTGCCTATCAACTAAGCTGTTAACACATTTGATCATGTGATATTATTACTTGTAGTATATAAATTTGTGTTTTTGTGAGTGCAAACTCATCTTGAAAAAGCCTGGTACTGATCCAGGCGAAAGCGCTTGATCTCATATGTTTTTCGTCTTTTATTTTGAATAAATTTGGCAGTGAGCTACAGTTGAACTGGTTCGCTTTTCTCCTTTGCTCTGGATTTTGGTATTCATTGGTTTGGAGTGTTTTTTGGTTTCTTTGGTTCTTGTTTGATCCATGGCTGAAGGGGTTAATCGATCCAGCTTTTCGGATACACCGTTACTTCTAAGGGACGAAGTGGAAGATGCACCAGTCACTCGGGGTGAATTCAAGCAGGTGCTGTCCCTTTTAACGCAATTAACTAATGCATTGAGCACTAAGACCACTGGGCTCGAGGTTTTGTTACCGGGTAATCAAGAGAACAGACCTGGTTTAAACACAGCAGTAACATCGGAGACTGGTTTCAAAGTTCCTCTCTTAGCGGAAGTTCCTGGCGAGATTCCATTGGGTAACACCGATCCACAGCAGCAACGAGCTAGAACTCAAGGCGTAATCAACACCAGAAATGGCAACGCGAAAAAGGATTTTAACTTTACTACATGGACTGAAAAGCAATTCCTCTTCAAACAAGGTACCTTTGTTAACAGCAGTAATTCTGACAACTGTGCTGAGCATAATTTTAAAACTTTAAATGATAAGTTATATGCATACAAAAGTACGCAATTGGAGATTGATTACTTAAAGGAATGTCTGCGAGTGCAGCGTGTCCCTAAAGGGCTACGCTGCTACAAATTCCCCAACAACGCTGTGGCTGGTTCTTGTCTTTACCATACTTTAGTAAAAATCTTCGATAAAGCAGGGCTGGAAATGATAGAATGCATGGTTAAGGACTATGAAGAAAAGGCTGGTACTCTGATTCAAGAAGTAACAGTGCTTAACGATTCCGTTGTAAAGAGTAAAAACTTCCTGTCTGTTAAAAGGGAGTATGATAATGTCTTTAATGAGGTGGACCAATTTTGTATTAAGATAGTGAATCGTAAAATTAGGAAACTTGAGCGTGATCTTGTGGAATACAGGGAAGGTACCACCTACCCATTGTTGGGTAGGAATAGACAAGACGCAAGGCAAAACACTGATGCGAATAATGAGGTAAATTTCAATGATAATGACTCTGTTCCAGCCCCAGATTTGCCTAGGAGGAGTGAAAGACTGGCACAAAAGAACAATCAAGATGGTCCTTCGGATTTTTATTATCCCCCGGGCAGGGCAGGGGGGAGACAGACTATGTACCAACCACAGGGCTGGAACAGAACACGGAGATAAGGGGTATGAATTGTACAATTATTTGTACCCCTTCTAACCATTTATCTGAAACTGTTCATGGTGAATGTGTGGTAGTGAAAAAGGGTAATTTTTGTATCTACAATTTTACTGATGTTAAAGTGACTAATGATTTTTTTGAACTCTTCACCAGAGGTTTTCAGTTTGTACCCAAACGCAATGTTGATTTAACTTGTGTCTTGGTGGACCTAAAAATGTTTACCAGACGTTTGAATCTTGCTTTGTATTTTAAAGATCAAACCCAGATTGTGGAGGGGCTATCTAGACCTAGTACTTTTAATCCGCCTTTGAATCCATTTGTAAATGTTTTTGAGGAATCGGTAGAAGCTGATTTAAGAAATCATTGCACTAATAGGGCACACACTTCATACTCCAACTTGAACCAGGATCTAAGCCAATTAATAGACAGGTTCAGAGAAGAGGACATCAGGGTGATGAAGCCGGACAAGGGTGGTGGTAATGTTTTAATGTACAACATGGTATATGATACATTCATTTACAACATGTTACAGGACACCGAACAAAATGAATTAATTTCCAGAAATGAGTTGAATTTAGCACACTCCAAAATTAGTTTTCTGCTTACGGATCATTTGTTGCAGGGAGCCATTAATGAGAAGTTGTTCAATTACCTCTATGTTAAGAACCCAAGAATCCCGGTGATATTTGGGACTCCTAAGACCCACAAAGGCTTAGCTCCACTAAATTTTAGACCTATTGTTGCAGGAGCTGGTGGTATAACTGAACCACTGGGCAAATTCATTGATTTCACCATTAACGAATTTGCATTTTCACTGGACCATGTGTGCAAGGACTCGTGGGAATTTTTGAAAGGTATCCAGAAAGAATTATTTAAGCCTGACCTGCTAATGGTCACTATTGACATAGTGGAGTTATTTCCCAGCATTCCCCACAATTTAGGTTTGGAATGGTTTAATGACACATTAGCGGTTATGTCCAACCTAGATGGCAATACCATTGGATTATTGGTGGAATTTATGGAAATTATATTAGAAAATAATTTCATCTATTTCAGTGGCAAATTTTTTAAGCAGAAAAAGGGTGTAGCAATGGGGACTGCTTGTGCCTCCAGCTATGCCAATATTGTTTTGCACCATTGGGAGAGTGAATTTATTTTCTCCACACATTGGGTCAGGTTCATTAGTCATTACAAAAGATACCTGGATGACATATGTTTGCTCTGGAATGGTACTTTGGACCAATTTCTTGATTTTATGGATTATATTAACTCCACCACCTTTTTCTTGAAATTCACCTACAATGTAAGTCATGATTCCCTGAATTATTTGGACATTACTCTTTCCAAGGACATTTACAATGGTATTTTCCAGTCCAAAGTTTATAGAAAAGAGTCCTTTTCGAACTCCTATTTACACTTTGACAGTGGTCATCCTTTTTATCAGAAAAAAGGCATAGTCAAAGGACAGTTTATACGTGCCTCAAGAATGTGTAGTACGGGTGAATTTTTTCTAGAAGAGGTGGATCTATTAAAGCAGCTATTTGGAGAAAGAGGGCACCCGGCACTTTTGGTTGATGAGTTAGCCAAGGAGGTCATTGCGGGTAGGGACGATGTATATTCCCCTTTGTTGGGGAAAGGGACAACACAGAATACTGATTCAAAATCTTTGGGGAAGTTTGATTCTCACAATAGCTTTGTGTACACTTTTTCGGAGGATTCTTCCCAGGTAGAACAGTCAATTTTAAGATTTTGGCCTATTCTGAAACAGCATGAAGAGCTCAAGCAAATGATCAATGAGCATCCTTCTTTTGTTAGAAGGAAGGACAGGAATCTCAAAGGGTTATTTGAAGGGAAACCTAGAGTAGGTGGTAAGCGAATTTGCCCCAAACCTGGGACATACAGTTGTGGAGCATGCAAGCAGTGCACCTATGTGGTAAACGATAGTGTATTATTCATCCCATCAAGAAGATTTAAATTTAGGGCTGAACATTACTATAACTGTGGGGTGAAGGGTGTTGTGTATTTGGGTTTTTGTATAAAATGCTGTAGTTTCTATGTGGGTAAAACCGAGAGAACCCTTAGAAGAAGGATTTACGAGCATTTATACGAAATTTCTAAAAAGAAGGACACTATTGCCTTCTACAAACATCTTGGCACATGGCCTAACATGCAGTTGAGATTTATGGTTTTAGAGCAAGTTCTGCAGGACAATAGAGGAGGGGACTGGGAGGCCCGGCTTGAGTATAAGGAGCTGTTGTGGCAACTCAGACTGAATGCCACAAAACCCCCAGGCCTGAATGACAGTGTAAGCATTGCTAGTGTCCTTAAACTAAGAAGGGCTAAATTATAAATTATAAAATTACAATTTATAAAACTACAGTTTTTATGGCTGACTCTATTTTATACAACAGATAGTTTTATTTATTTATTAACTAACAAATTTCATCATTTTTTGTAGGCATTTTTTGCACAAAGTGTATTGAACACACACACTGTGATTTTATAGGTTTTATTTATTCATTTACCCACTTTAACATAGATTTTTAAAAAAAGATTTTTAGGATTGATTAATGATGCATTAATGTTTTTCAATGTTTTTTAATGTTTATCAATGTTTCTTAATGTTTTTTAACATTTTATTGTTCTACAGAAGTGTTTTTATCATTGCATGGCTTACAATTTTTTTAAAAGCATGGCTCAGTGGTTCTGTTTGCACTAGGTTACCAATTAACAATGTATTTGCCTATTAATTTATTTGCCTATCAACTAAGCTGTTAACACATTTGATCATGTGATATTATTACTTGTAGTATATAAATTTATGTTTTTGTGAGTGCAAACTCATCTTGAAAAAGCCTGGTACTGATCCAGGCGAAAGCGCTTGATCTCATATGTTTTTCGTCTTTTATTTTGAATAAATTTGGCAGTGAACTACAGTTGAACTGGTTTGCTTTTCTCCTTTGCTCTGGATTTTGGTGGTTTGGAGTTTTTTTTGGTTTCTTTGGATCGGAGAAGGAGCTATCGGGGTGAATGTCGGGGCTGAACTCCCCGCTCTGGCTGGGGGGGGAGGGAGACCAGCAACACTCCCATCTGCAATTGAGTTTGCAGAAACCTCCTCATCACCTGATCCATATCAGCTTCAGAGAGGCTCCTAGTAGACCTCGAGGACGCCACCGACATCGGCAGGGAGGACCGATGACAGGACGACTATCGAAGAGGGCCAAGCCTACTCCTCTGGCTCCAGGGAGAATCATGGAGAACGGAGCTGAGGGGAAGACAGCCTTGCAATTTTTTGTGGAGACACTAACACCTTGGCAGGAGGGGCCGATGGAGCCGAGTTGTCCTGCCTCTTGCGACCCTTCTCTCGGTCTCTGTCTCTCTCTTTTTCTCTCTCTTTATCTCTCACTTTTTCCTTATGTCTGTCTTTCTTGGCCTCTCTCTCTCCCTGTATAGAGGTAGGAGTGTGAGTCCTGGACAGGGGAGGAGGGCTGGAAGGCTGAACAGCCACAGCCGTGGCTGAAGAAGAAGATGAAGGAGCAGAAGAAGTAGCCGACTCTGTGGGTAAGAGACTCGCAAAAATCAGTTTGGTCCTGCAATCCCGCAGTGCCCGGGGGTTAAAGGCCACACAAATTTTGCAGCCAGTCGATAAATGGGGGACCCCCAAACAGACTACGCACAAAGTGTGGCTATCAGCCGGGGATATCTTATGGCCATACTCTGTGCACTTAGAGAAAGTCAGTTTTTGACTTTCAGACATTCCTACTTAGGCAGCTAAGACAGGGGCAGATACACACACACACGCTCGCTAAGGGTGGGAAGGGGGCAGCCTACACAACCGAAGTTAAGCAACTCTCTAAACTACAAATCTGTTAAAACTATGCACCAAAACACCCAAAAGGGAATAAGTGAAGAAATATGTAGTTATTCACACAGAAGGGGCAAACACACACCAAAAAAAACAGTTTACATCTTACTAACCTCCTGGAGCTCAGAAATTTGTTGCTGGCAAAGCCGCGGCAAATGAGATCTGAGATATTGGAAGGAGGTTGCAGGGTAGTATGGGTAAGGGGGAGGAGCTTGGATCTTTAGCTTGGTAAGCTGCCGGCTCGGATCCGTATCGGATCTGGAGCCCACAGGTTGATGATCAAATGAAGTTAACTACTTCAGATCATGGTTTACCAGCAACTATTTTATTTCCAATGTTGATTTCCTCCACAGAAGGGGCAGAACATTTGGGAGGTGGTTCTGCCTTATATTTGGGAGGGAATAGAATAGAACAATACAACAGAATAGAACAGCCTCTAGAATGATTCTCAGCACACAGACATCTGATGCAATGGTCATAAAAGCTTGTGAGTGGAAAGTCAAGTGTCCTCGACTGCGTTCAGAGTGCAACAGCCAGGCAAACTTTCAGAACAGCTGGAAGGGCTTCACGAAGAAGTAGTCTCTGAAGCCTTTGAACTGTGGATCACACCCCTGCCCCTTGGGCAGTGTCCACTAAAGTTGCCACTGTTGCCTTGGGAGACACTTTCACTAGCAGTGTCTTGGATAAACTGTTGCAACTTAAAGAAGAACCTCTTTTTCCCCTCTCTGATTCCTGAAGAAATTCCTTTGAGGGGTGGAGAAGAGTAACTCCATGGGAGACATTGTCTTATAGGTTCATAGGTTCATAGGTTAGTACTAGGCTAAGTGCCCTTGCGAGCCATTGTAAGCCTAGCCAATTATCCCTTGTGAGACTCAAACCCTGCACCTTGTCTTTGTACAAACACACCTTATCCATTCAACCATCCCAAAAGGTGTTCGCTCCTGGTCAGAACACCTTTTATTTGGAACTAACTAGTTTGGTCCTGTCCAAGGGAGCATTTAAAAAGGATACCTTGAAGCAGTCAGCAAAATTACAATGGCACATCTAGACGTGACAGCAAGAGGCAATTCTGGTGCCTTCACTGCAAGCCATACCATCTGCCACATTGGATATAAGGCACATATAGACATTTGAAATAGTGTGCATTGTGAACACACAGTAGAGTCTTCAAGGTCTTACAAGTCTCCAATGAAAGTTGAGCAGACACCGACTTAGAGGGTTCAAAAACCAAATCTCTTTGAAACCTTGTCAAATGCACCAAATACTTCAGCACATGAAGGGCTGTTTTGATCCAAAGATGCATAAGTATGCATGCCAAAATGGTCCAGTGTCCATGGCTCCCCATTCAGGGGAATGGATCGAAGCACTCTCTTCTGAGATCTCCTTTTTCTTGGCTGCAGCAACACAATCACATCAACTGATGGACCTTTACTCCAAAAGGACTTGTCTTTGGGGGTGACCAGAACCCTGTTTTGTTTATGAGGAATTGGCTCACCTCATGTGGTTCTCTTCAAGCCCTCCAGGTCATGAGGGCAACAAGGGCATCTGGGGAATGGAACCACCCAAGACATGGACTGGTCCATGCCAAAAGCTTTGAGGAAGACTGACATCTTTAGAGAAGGGGCTTCAATGGTCCATCATTTCCATTGTCTCTGTAATTCTAATAAAGCATCAAAGGAGGCATCTTCACAGGGAGATTTAAAGGATCCTTTTCCTTCACTGAGGTCCAAGTGCTCAGTGAGGAATTCCTCTGGGAACTCCAAGTGCTTCCTTTTGCACCGATTCTTCACATGCACCTCCTGAAGTGAAGGCAGAGGGTGACAAAGAAGCAGTTGAGGAGCACCTGAGCTGAAACCACTCCAAGCCTAATGATGTGGACTGTCATGAGTCCACCTCATGAGAAACCAAAACCCAAGAAGGACAGAAGGATTGGGAAGGAAATGACCATGGATCACAGGAACCTACCTCAGAGCAAGCCAAAATTCTTTCTACAATGTCAAATGCTGACACTGAAGCTGGACAGCTGGACAGAGGTATCTTTGGATCCAAAAAGCCAAAGCATAGTCCTGTGCCAGTAGTTGACCCAGTCAGATCCAATGTTGAGACAGAAGCTGAGCTATTTAAGGCAGAAGGGCTGAGGGGAAGGGACAGCTCCGAAAACCTACAGATCAGATCAAACCTCCAGCCCTCTGCTTCAGCACCACTGCAATGGGAAGCCCTTGGCTCCAAGGAAATTGTAGCTGAGTACATCAAGGTAGAAGCTGGAGCCTTGTGCCAGGCTATTGGTACCAACACATGGGAAGTATGGGCAAGTGTCGGAACCAGGGCACTTGCACCTGAAAGTAGGCCAGTAGAGGAACAGATGCAGTGGAAGCTAATGGGACTGGTCCCTCAACTCTCTGGGTGGAGGGGGAATGAATGATCCCCAGGTCCATCTGAGTCTTTTAGGAGGTTCTCATGAACTGGTCAAAGTATATTTCCTTAATACTCTTGGTAGACCTTGCTGATCTTGAAGAAACCAAGGAAGAAGGCATACTAAGTCTAGGTAACTGTAAAGGGACCTCCTGGGTACGAAAAGGAGAGGTCCGGATCCTGCAAAGAGGTGGCTCCAGAGAAGGTTCAGGCTTTGATGTTATAGTTCTGGTGAAGGGTGAGTGGATCCTACTTGAAGCCAAAGATGCTGATAAGAAGGGGCTCAGAAATTCTGTAGATACAAGGGAGGTTGGATCTGTATTGAAAGCTGACTAGTCACATTCAAAGATGCTGGAGCAGCCAAAGGCCTTGGGGCCATACCTCTCAACCTCTTAGAGCAAAAAATCTGGACAAAGCCATAAATATAAGTGAGACTAAGGCCCAAAAATATGGACATTTTTTTTTTAATATTGCTCTTACAAACTTAGAAAGTTGACATAATAACAGGTTTTGCATTAGCATGAATTTCCTGAAGGGTATGAAGTCTGAAACTCAAACTTCTGTCATTATTTTTGAACTCCAGCCTTTAATGATTTGCCACTAATTTGCCAGAAAAAGACAATTTTATGAAAAACTGACCAAAAATAAGATGCAAAAATCTGGACATTCTGCAGAAATCTGTACAGCTGTGAGGTATATTTGGGGATTTTGGATCTGGCTGGTTCTCTAAGAGCAACATAGAATGTCTTCTTTTTCCTTAATTTTTAACTTATCACATTTCTCTTTCTTTCCTCTCTCTTTTTCTTTCTCCTTTTTTTCTGAACAATCTTAGAAGGAGAGGAGGACACTAGTGTAGGCAGCAGATCTTTTAAAACCAATTTGGCCCATCGGTCTGCTAAGGTCCGCTTGATTAAAACACACCTATCATGCATATCTTGTGTGGGGAGCTTGTGCCCACACCCCACATTTCTTGAAAAGGTCTTATCCATGATGTACACAGCCCCCTCTAGAAAAAAAAATCCTTGTGTGGGAAGCTGAGAAAGAAATAGACTGGTTTCTTTTTTTTCTTTTGGACAGAAGTAAGAGAAGATTAGTATCAACCAAAGGCATGTGTAGGACCTGAAGAAAGAAGAGCTCAAGGAAAGCCCACCAACAGGCAGAGGAGAAAATTAGTAAGAGAATAAACAACTTGAAGGAAAGGTAAGTCTGTCCTTCTAGCAGAAACACAACTACAAAAACTGTTAGACCTAAAATGGGGAGAGGAGAAAAGCTATGTATAGCAAAAAAACAGTTAAAATCACTTATCTAATAGGGCTTCATTGGACACCGTCTGACACTGGAAGTGAGGCATAATATCTGAGGAGTCTCAGGCAGGACATTATGGGAGAGGAGACAGACATTCAGAGTTTGAAGATTCTAAGAATATCAACATCAGACACCAATGGATCAAATTATCCAAAGGTTGAGGAGGAAGGAAAAGACAACATTGGATCTAGATATTACCTGTGAACAGGCAGAACCGTCTGTATTAGTTTTATGATGTACTGTTTCCATGCATACCTCTCAACGTTCTTGCTCAATAACCCAGGACAAAATTAAAAGCAATGGAGGGGAAAAGGTCCAAAATACAGGACAACTTTTACATATTAGTCTAACTTCATTTAAAAGTTAACAGAATGTCAGGTTTTTCATCAACATGCTTTTTCTGAACAATGTGAAGAATAAAACTGATGTCTGGCATGCTGACTGACTGTAATCCTTAGTAATTTACCAGAAAAGCATATCCTTTACATGGAACAAGTACAAATATGAGGCAAAACCATGGACAGTTGAGAGGTATGTTTTTTGCTATTTGTTGGATTGACGTGCATGTGGCAAAGTGACTGTAAGGTTGTGTGTATGCATTTAGCTTTTCTGTCCTTTTTGGTATACCGTTCATTTTTGCAGCATTGGTCATGCTCAGCCTCTCATACCCAGCACCTCTTTGTCACCTTCTTATAACCACCACTTATTTTCCTCACAATACTCACTTGCTACTTAATTAGGTTCTGGTCTGTCTCTCACAATGATTTATATGTTCCAAGTGTTTCTCACAAACATTGTGCATCTTCCTCATGTAACAGTCATGAACACAGTGTTATAGTTATATATTGCTCTGTATGTTCAACAATACAGCACAGATTTCTACTCTCATCCTGAAATGCTGTCAGCAACTTTCTCACATATACCTGCATGTGTCAAAAGAATGCTTTACACTCATCAGTATGGTTACTTGCACAACCATTTCAGGGGCATATTCCAAAAGTACCAAAGTTTCTGTTTGTTGTATTTTTAGAAACCATGCTTTGGCTTTCAAGTTATTATGCTGTGTGTGTGTGTGTGTGTGTGTGTGTGTGTGTGTGTGTGTGTGTGTGTGTGTGTGTGTGTGTGTGTGTGTGTCTGTGTGTGTGTAACCGAGAGAGAAACAGAGAGTTCTCAGAGCAATAGGTGGCTTGGAATACCTAATTCCCTCCTCACCTGCATCACTTCTACTTTGATCCTCTGTTCTCAGCTGCTGCTTCCCTCTCTTATTTACTATTAAAATTAATTCACATCTGATTTTCTACTCTGCTATTATTATAGACATATTGTATCAATTGTCTAAGGGATTATCAACCTTCTGTGATTACTCTGTGTTTATGAATTTCATTTTTTTTAATTTCTTCACCTGGGTTGTGCCTGCAAATGGTCTATAGTGATGAATGCACTACCCCGGTAAACAAACTAAAACAAATAAATACATTACTGTGTCCATTTTCTTTTACTTTCCTTAGACTCTAACATCAGTTAGAATGATGGCAAGGAATGTTGTAGGCATACCCTCAGAGCAGACATGATTACTGTTAAACTGTCATGTCTCTTACTTCATTTCCATTAAATCTTGAGTGTACAACTTCTGCCCAGGGTGGGAGAATGCAACCCATATGTATAATAATTATAAAAAAAATCATAATAATTAAAAACAGGTAAGGTAATATTTATGGTACTACATATAAGTTGAGTCCTGAAATCCATTGCAAAGGCAGTATGCTATGTACAACTGAAAACTGACGTGAAATTACTGGAGATAAATTATAACTTTGAGTTCCATTTCAGTATTACGAACTGTTACAGTTAACTCACACATCACCTCATACATGACTAGCAAAGGCAGTATGCAAGAGGCATTTTGATGTCACAGTCTGACATATCAGCAGTGACAGTTCTATAAATTTTATTGAATTTCCACAAATTTCTGTAAATCACTGTTGGCAGAGCACAGATTGTTATTTGCATGATGACAATAATCTTATATTTCTGTATCATTTTGTAACTCTCAGTGTTTTTAACTTGTATCTCCAAGTAGTATCCCACAATCCTACTTGCAATAAGAGGAATTGTATGCTATTCAGTATATACTTTGCATTCTAATTATGTGCCCATCCTTCTGGGCAGATGCACCTACTTTTCAAGAGTTTTTTTTTTTTCTTTTTACCATCTGTGATGTATGTAGATTGCCAACATGCAACTCAGGTAGACTTCCTCCTAGTAAGGAAAAGGCAATGGGTTAGAATCAGTGATTGCAAAGTCTTTCCCAGTGAAACAGTTGTCCCACACCATAAAACACTAGCTGCCACAATAAGCTACAAGCAGTGGTTAGAAAAGGCTCTTAAGGTCAACAGAGACCAGACTGAAGACATGGAAGTTGACAGGAGAGAAAGCACAACAGTTCAAGGAATTACTCAGGGCTCTAGCATCCCAAGAAGAGGAGGAAATAGGTGGAGCTGAATGAGAATGGCAGTGCCTCAAAACAGCATGTGTTAGGACTACAGAACAGACATGTGGCCAAGCCAGGTATGGAATAAGGTAAATAAGGAAAGCTGGTGGTGGAATGCAGAAGTCCAGGAAGTCATCAAAAGAAAGAAGGAATGCAGGAAAAAGAGGGAGATAGAAAAGACAGATGAGGCTACAAAGGAATACTGGTTGGCTAACAAAGAAGTTAAAAAAGGAGTTGGAATAGCAAAGAAAAGGGCATTGGAGGCACTCCATGAGCTTCTGGAAAGTGGCTCAGTGGTTGTCACGAAGAAACTATATCAGGCTGTAAGGCAAAGATAGAAAGATAAAGAAGATAGTCAGATACCCTTCATAAGGGATGCCAGCAACACGCTGCCACAGGACATTAAAGGCAGATGGAAAAAAGAAGTTATGTCTTACCATAATGTTCCATCTGTATTGTTGATCCTCATTCAGTCATTATGCCTGTGTTATCGGTTCCGACCTCGGAACCGAGCCGGCCATCTTCCAAGCTCGCGACAGCCACAAACTCTCGAGCTAAACTCTTACCCACAATTCCCCTCTCCCTGTTACCTCAGATTGAGTTTGCAAGTCAAAGGAAGTAGAGGCTAACTCTGGTCAAAGAACCTAATGGAACCGGATGATGAGATCCACTATAAGCCTCAGGAGGGGAAAGGAGGGAGGGTCGTAATGACTGAACGAGGATCAACAATACAGATGAAACGTTATAAGACATAACTTCTTTATCTGATATTGTTAATCCTTGGTCATTCCTTATGCCTGGGACAGAGTCCCCAGCTACCTTTATTCCTGGGAGGCTCTCATGGAAGGACATTCCTGAGCACCACTGAACCAAAGGACGCTCTTCTTCTGGAGGCCAAATCCAATTTGTAATGGCTGATGAAGGTATGGGGTCTAGCCCAAGTTGCAGCTGCACAAATGTCAGGTAAAGAAGCTCTAGCATGAAAGGCAGCAGAAGTTGCGACCGACCTAATGGAATGAGCCCTAACGGCTGTAGTCAGAGGGATATCGTGAGCACTGTAAATAAATGTTACACAGTCTTTTAACCGTTTAGCCAATGTGACCTTAGAAACAGCACATCCAAGTCTAGGACCAGAACAGGCCAGGAATAGCTGATCTAATTTGTGAGAAGCCTTAGTTCTGTCCAGATAGAAATGAATTTGCCTGTGAATGTCAAGGGTATGTAGACAATACTCTCCTCTGTTAGAATGATTGGGAATGAAAACTGGCAATTCAAGTGGCACCCCTTCATTTCCGATTTTTTTCCAGCTGTTTTTAATTTTTTTTCTTTCGTGCCTTTTTGAGCTGACGTCATCACTTGCGCGATGACGTAAGCGCTTTCAGCCTGTTGGAATTGCGCTCAAGGGCTCACGTCCTTTCCGGCTGTTTGAAAGGATCTGTGACCGCGAAAACAATTGCTGCTGCAGTGCTTTAGTTTTTTTTTTGCTTTTGCTGATGGAGTTATGTGCATTCTGCACATAGGAAAGGAGCGACTGCTGCTGGAGAGCTTTGACTGTTTTTGCTTTTGCTGGTGGAGTTAAACGACTGCTTTGCTGCTGCAGAGCTTTGACTGTTTTAGTGAGAGGAATGTGGTTGTGTAAGTAACCAGAAAATATCCCAGTAATTTACTTTCCAATGATATGGCTTAGTGATATTTTAGTGTTTTGCTCTTTAAAGAAAGCTAAGTGAATTCGAATACAAGCTAAATGTGTAGTTGGTTGGAAGCGTTTCAGTACCATTTTCGTAGTGCAGGAACTTTTAATGTATGCGCTATGAGACTGGCTGTTTAATTCTTGCACCTCAGTCTCATAATAGTTGGTTTTATTATAAATACTGTGTGTGTACAGAATTTGCAGAACAAGTTTTTCGTATTCTCTAAGTCTTGCTGTTGTGTATTTGCTGTAGCCTGTATAAGAGGCTTGTTGCTGTTGTGTATTTGCTGTAGCCTGTATAAGAGGCTTGACCAAGCAATGTACTTGGCCGTTTAAGTATATTTTCGCTCTGCTATTCCGGAGAACAGTGTGTGTGGGAATACAAAATGTTTTATAAATTGTTGGCTTGTTCTGCCACACACAGTCCGATGTCCTAAAAATGCGGCTGAGAGTGCTGGATTAGTTGGAGGATGAAGTAAGGGGAAACTCTGTGTATCTTTGTGAACACTGTATGCTGATGTAGCGCGTTTTAGAAGTGATGTCTGCAGCAGATTAAAAACAAGTTAGTTTTAATGAGCATGCGGACATAATGTTTTGGTAGTGTTTTCCTTAATGCACGCAATGTGTTCCTTCCTTCCAATTTACTCACTGACTTCTAGGGTTGCTAGACACTTGTTGGACTCTCTTCTATTTAGAGAATGAAACAAAAATGTAAAATATAAAAACCTTCAGTGCTGACACTTAAAACGTTTTAAAAATATCAGTTTGAGTGAGATATTAAAATAACAGTAAGGGGGCATTTCAAAGATCTCTTAAACTAAGACATTATACGTTTAAATAAGACCTGTTTTTTTAATTTTTCAGCAACAAGCTCAGTTCTGTTTTCAGTGGTGATAAGGGACTATTCCTATGATGAAGTGATTTGTTAGTTATACATTTGTGCAGGTCATAGCACTCAAATTCAGTTCAACGGGATATAGCTCATTTGTTGCTTGGTGACTTAACCAATATGATATAATGCTGGCAAGCAAGTGTAATACTCGACTTCCTTAGACAATCTGGCAAAGCACATTCATACATCTCATTACCAACACCAAGTGATATACATTAAATAAAAATAACAACTTATGCATTTAAAAATCATTTTGGTCATTAGTGAAAAAGCACTTTAACTAGATCTTCTATGTGAATTTATGCCTCATATTTTGTTCTATTCAATTCCTCATTAAATCTGTGGTTTTCAGAATATTTGTGGCAAATCACTGAAGGACTGAATTCACTAAACACTGACAGGCATTTGAATTTCAGACTTCATATTCTTTAGAAAATAAATGGTAACACAACTTTTTATTCAGTCTTCCTGTCTTTCAGGAAACTACAGATTTGGCATAGTGGTATGTTTCTCTGACTGTAGTGCACAGGGTCCTGGCTGGGCTCAAGACTTGGCAGTGAAATGCATGGTGGTAACACATTTTATTCTAGCAACTTTCCAAAATTATACAAGCAGTGTTTAAAATGTGTCCCTGATTTTTGGTCTTTTGTCCCCACCCCCCACCCCCAAAAAAAAAAAAAAAACTAAAATTGAAAATGAGTGCGAGAAGCTGTGCAAGATGCCTATGGCTTACACTACTGTCATTTTATTTTTAGTTTTATATATATATATATATATATATATATATATATATATATTTATATATATATATTTATATATATAAAATATATTTTGTGTGTGTGGAAGTAGACTTTTATGATGGAAATGTTCTAAATTGAGCAGTTTTGTCATTATTGGTTCATGCATTTTGTTTCAATGCCTACTGGAAAAATGTTTAAACAATAAATTTAAAATGCACTTTAAGTTAAGTCTAACAAGTGGGCTGTATTATACAAGGAATATAAATCAGGAAGGTATATCAAAGAACGCATGTATGTTTCTTGTTTTGTGTGCAAGGGGCCTATGATTTGAAAACAGCCCAAAGGTAATCATTATCCACCACTGGTCAGATGCATTTTCTTTGGATGTGGTGTGGGTTTTAATGCTGTTTCAATGAATGTGAGTTTCAAGGGCAGAGAAGTTTTAATGCCAAGTCTATTTTCATTGTGAGACAGTCTTGCTTTGTTTAGCAGATATAATCTAGTGTTTGTGCATTGTGCTATAAAATGTACAAATGAAATCCAAATAATCAATGCATAAGTAAAGCAGTATGCACACATTATTGTTTTTGGTAAATGGGGCGAAATAGTCAGATAATGGGGCATTGAAATGGCTGCAGGGGAACTCTGGTGCCATATTTTGGTTGTCTGTTCTTCAGTTTGCCTTTGAAAGTTGATGTCCCACAATTCCATTGGAGTGGGCGGGGTTACAAAATTATGTATGCAAATTTTACATTAATCAGCGTACAGATTTGTACCTATTTTTCATGGGCCTTGTCCAGATTTTTGATGTTTCCAGGTTGAGAGGTATGATGGCAACCAAGAACAAAGTTTTCCAAGAAAAAAACTTGAGGTCGCATGAAAAAGCTGGTTCAAAAGGAGTCGTGGTCAACGCTTGCAGGACTAAAGATGGATCCCATGGCTGGCTAGGTTCTCTAAAAGGGGGTTTCAAATGATTTACGCCTTTTAGAAAAGTCTTGCATAATTTGCGTGACATAAGAGAAGAGTCATGGACACCATTGTGAAAATTAGATATCGCGGCCAAATGAATTTGAATGGTAGAAGCAGATAAGCCAGATTGGAATAAACTGGACAGGTACTCCAGTACTACCGGCACTGGCGCTGAAAAAGGGTCTATCTCTTTTTTCCTTCAGCCAAATGGTAAACCTTTTCCACTTGCTGGAATAAGTAGTTCTGGTGGAAGACTTATGAGACGCATTAAGAATGTCACGTACTGTTTTATTTTTATTTTATTTTACATTTGTTGACTGGGCTAGTCCAGCTGGATATATGTCCATTTTCAGTGGAGGCCCGGGGAGAAAAGCTCCACAAATTACAACAACATAAAAGGTCAAGACAAAGACAATAACAGTATAATTTGGTACATAAGTTTTAACAATTATAGTACAAGCCTAAGATTATATATTTTATATTTCAGTAGGAAAAAGGAAAATTTATCTAAGAATAGATGAATAAGACTAATACATTTGTATTAGAAATGGTGTAGTACAAATCTTTATAACATATTACAAAATTAGATACACCTAGTAATTTATGATAAGAGATACTAAGGTCTCACAAAAACCTAAGAAAGAAAAACACTAGAGATCAATAGATAGAGTATAGAAGAACAGCAAACAAGGATGGATTTCTAGTGTTATTTAACACATAGGTTGTGATACTATATGAAGGTGTTTGATCATTCCACTGTATATACTTATTTACATGAGAAAAATCCTAAGGAAGGTTAAGCTCACTAAAAATTAGTGAGACAACACAAGATCATGATAGGCTAGGAATTGTGGGAGTCTAGTTAATAGTTAGGTTCTTAGTCTGGGTTAACACAGGGCATAGCCAGTGTGATTTGAGGTAGGGTTTAAGCTTGCTTTTAAATAAGCTGACAGAGGATATTGAGGTTAGCTGGCTTGGGAGGATGTTCCAGGCTTTACCTACTGTATTGGAGAACAAGGTGTCACCAGCTAAGTTGTTGGATTTTGATATTTGTACAAGTAGGTTATTAGCGGAGCGTAAGGTCTTGAAGTTATTATAGGGGATGACTAGGGATGTAAGTATGGGTGTATTTTGAGGTAAATACAGGATCTTATGGGCTACTATTAATTGATTGAAAAGTATTAAATTTGGCAGCTCTAACCATCCTAACTGATTCAGATTGATACAGTGATGAGTTCTATAGGAGGACCCAGCTGCAAATCTGGCAATATTGTTGTAGGATGATGTAAGTTTACTCAGATTACTTCTACATATTTTGGTATAGATAGGGGAGGCATAGAGCAAGGTAGAGATGAGGTGGGTACGAGCAATAGTAACCCTGGCTGGAGGTGTAAGAAAGGGTTTTGTTCTATAGAGGGAACCTAGTTTCTTGTTTACTATTTTTATGGTGTTATTAATGTGAGGTTCAAAGGACAAGATGTTATCTATTAGTACCCCGAGTAGTTTGGTGGTTGGTTCCGGAGATATTATAGTTCCATCATTTGAAGTAATAGTAAAGTTAAGTGGGGAGGTTCTGCGGGTGGGGGTAAATAGTAGCATTTTTGTTTTTTTGGGGTTAAGGATAAGACGTCTTTGTAGGAGCTAGTTTTCAACAGTACTAAAGGTCATTTGGGTTAGTGACTGAAGTTCTGAATGAGAAGCAGCAGCGCATATGAGTGTGGAGTCATCAGCATATTGGATACAGTCAGCTTGAGGAATTACAGAATGAAGGTCATTTGTAAA
This sequence comes from Protopterus annectens, assembly GCF_019279795.1. NCBI lineage: Eukaryota > Metazoa > Chordata > Ceratodontiformes > Protopteridae > Protopterus > Protopterus annectens. Next base: position 257,900,286 of record NC_056733.1, read on the forward strand.
GATGGAGAAGAGTAATGGACCTAATATAGATCCTTGCGGGACCCCTAGAGTGACTGGGACGTGGGAAGATAAAGTATTTTCCCATAGTACAGCCTGTTGCCTGTTATGTAGGTATGATTGGAACCACTGTATAGTATGGTTGTCCAATGACAGGTTTTTGAGTGTGTCTATAAGGAGGTGGTGATTCACCATGTCAAATGCTTTGGACAGATCAATAAAAACAGCTGAGGATAGAGTATCAATATTACGATTGCTGTTAATATGGTTAGTGAAGGATAAGAGAGCAGAGGTGGTGCTATGAAATGGTCTAAAGCCATGTTGACAAGGTGCTAATAAATTGTGATCGAGTAGGTAGGTTAACAGTTGTATGTGTATACATTTCTCCATTATTTTTGCCAAAGGAGATAGAATAGTTATGGGCCTATAATTGGACAACTCTTTGGAGTTACCGCCCTTATGCAGGGGAATTATGTGAGAGACTTTCCAGATTAGGGGAACAGATCCTTCAGAAATAGTTCTGTTAATGAGGATGGATATGGGGTAGGCTATGACTTTAGCAGCTTTTTGCAGGTATTCTGCAGGTAATTTATCAGCAGAGAGAGTAGTGGGTTTAAGTTTCTGTATGAGGTTACAGATAAGTGAAGTGGGCACTGGCTGAAAATGAAATTGATGAGAATTATTGGTAAAGGTTGTGGCAGAGCCTGGGATGCTAGGGGATAGCTGGTTGGCTAGGGATTGTATGGTTTCAGTGAAAAAAGTATTAAATGAGTCAGCTATTTGGATGGGATTGTTGTGATCAGAGCCAGAGGGAGAGGGAGTACTTGAGCATCCAGGGTGTAGGAGGTTATTGATACCTCGCCAGAATTTTTGGGGATTATTTTGGTTGGTTTGTTGTAGTTGGTAGTAGTAGTTTCTTTTATCGGCTAATATGGCTTTTTGTTTCATTTCTTAGCTGTCTGAATTGCAGGTGGTCTGAGGAGCTTTTTGTTGAGCGCCATTTGGCCCATTGTTTATTTCTTTGGAGGATTTTTTGTTTGATCGTTTTGGTGAGCCATGGTGCCGGTTTGGTTCTAATTCTAACTTTGCGTAATGGGGCATGGCTGTTTAAAATGGTTAGAAATTTAGAGTTAAAGTATTTCACGGCATTATCTATTGGGAGGTATTTCAAGGGTGACCAGTCACAGGTGACTAGTTCAGCTTGAAAGTGAGCAGGGTTAACATTTTTGGTAGTGCGAATAGTTCTACAGATGGCAGAGTTTAGGATGACAGTTTTTGTTCTGATTAAATAGGTAAGCAAGTGATCACTTATGTCCTCAAGGAGGGTGCCTGTTTTATAGTTTAGTTGGGGGGTATTAGTGAGTATCCAGTCAAGGGTACTAGTTTTGTTGTTAGTTTTATTGGTGCGGGTTGGGGATGTTATAGTTTGGGTAAAACCATATAAGTTGATATGAGTAGAAGGCTGCTCAGATATACAGGAGTTCCAGTTAATGTTAAAATCTCCAAGTATAATGGTTTCTTGGGGGTAGTTACTTGAGAGCCAGCTGAGGATAGCCTCTAATGTGTTGATGTTATTGCCTGGGGGAAGATAGACGCATGATAGATATATGGCTTTGCTTTTGTTACGCTGAACCTTAGTTAGAAGAATTTCTGCATTGTTGCAAAGAGGAGATTTGGAGTCTAACAAGGTAACTTGTAATCCATTCTTATAAAGTATGGCTACGCCTCCTCCTTTTTTAGTGTTACGGTCACGTCTTATGATATTATAGCCAGGGGGTAGAACTGCACTGTCTTGTATTGATGGATTAAGCCATGTTTCAGACAGACAGAGGATGTCAAAGGAATAAACATCAATAAGGGCATGCAGGTGAGCTATTTTGTTATTGATGCTACAAATATTAAGATGAGCTATCAGGAGAGAGTTGGGGGGCTTGGTAAGTGTCTGTGTGATTGAATTTGTTGGTGTATCAGGCTGTGTAGCTGTGATAGTGGTAGGACCTGGGTTAGGGTGTATATCACCATCTAACAGGGAGTGGACCTGAACTTTTAGGATGAGTTGTAGAAGTTTAAAAATTAGGTTCTTATTTTTTCTAGCTAGTGGGTTACATTGAGAGATATGATGGAGTCTATGAAATATGGCTGCTGAGTACTTAGCTGAGCTGGGGAGGTTGCTAACACTATGAGTGGAGCTGGGGGTAAGGACAGAGGTGTGTGTGATGTGGGTATGCAGTCCTAGGAATCTATGGTGTTCATAGAGAGTAAGTAGATAGGGAATGATAAGTATAATTAGGAGTAGTAATAAAGGTAATGGTTTACAGGATCCTTGAGCCATTTGCTTAGGTTAAGGTGGTTAAATGTAGGGATATTTGTGGATAGAGTGGTAGGGTAATGGATAAAGGTAAATGAGTGATGGTTCTTTAAGGGGGAGGAGATAGGGTTAAGTGAGAATATAATAGAGGTAATAGCACTTTAAGGGGAGGAGTTAGAGGTCGGTCCTAATGCATAGCGGTGTGGCAGTTAGAGTATAAGTTTAGGACCACTGGGGGCGGGTGGAATTTGGGGGCAGGGTAGGGGAGTGGAGTGAGCCCAAGGGGCGAACAGAGCGGGATGAGCCACAGAGGAGTTCACCCTAGGAAAACAATCAGAGGAGCAGTAAGCAAAGGTAAGTAAAGCAGCAGAGGGTAAGGTGACACAATGCCTTGATAATAGAATATGCAGAGAGGGTTGGCAGTGAAGAATATTAGAAGAAAGAAAGAATAGAGTGGGAGTATTAGCTCTTCCAGAATATTAGAATCCAAGGGCCTGTAAGTTACTTAAAATTGGAGTCAGAATGGTGGTCTAAAGGAAACTATTGCCCTCTAGTGGACAAAAACTGTATAGCAGAGGCAATATATACTGTGAAAGAGTGCAGGGCAGTAAGTATGCTATAGAGGATTGAAGAGGAAGAACAGTAAAAATACTTGTAGTCTAAGAAGGGGTGACAGGTATGGGAGCAGATAGTAAAGGCTGCCGGCTGTCCTGGCTGGTGAAAGTAAACTTACAACCTAGGATATCTCACACTAATTGTCTTAAGACTTTGGTTTAAAGTACGTACTTTACTTATAATTAAATTCCCTTGGGGACTGTAGCAGAGGGGAGGAAAGGTTCAGTTCCTTAGTTAGGGGAAACCGCAGTGTGTTGAGGAGAATAGTTGTTTTCAGCACGCAGGGCAAGTTCTCCTTAATACTGGGAAACCAGGTTGAGCAGCTGGAAGTATAAAGGGAAAAGAGAGACAGTGGTAAGACACACAGAGAGATAAAAAATAAACAGTTACACAGGCTTATTAAGTAGTAACTTGAGCATAGAACAGAGATTAAATTGCATAGTAAAACAGTCTTGACTGCACATATTACAATGTCTCTATCAGTGATAATATTCAAGCAAGACACTTATAAAAGCAATATAGTTCAGGAGCAATAAAGGTTAAACTCTTCTATGACTCAATCAAAGATTACATTCAGCAAGACACTTGTTAAAACAGCATATCTCTGAAACAATAAGATTCAACTCGTCTTATAACTCTCTATCATGTTTGCATTTGTTATTTGTATAGCTAGATATTTTTGTTTTAGAAAGGTAGGCTTCTAATTAGTCCTTATTTGCACACATCATTGTTAATTAGGCTAGTCAGTATAAGGTGCTTGGGCAGAGGATGCTGTGATTTCTGTCGTATGTATAGTAATAGTATGCAACAGGAAATACTGCTCTATATAACTATACAGTGGTAAACAATAGCTCTGCACATCCATACGATGGTGAAAAGCAGAAACATAAACTATACAGCAACCTTAGCTGTCTTTATAGGTCTGAAACAACACTAGAATGCTTGTAGTCATTAGCGTTGTTAGCGTACAAAGAACACCATGATTCCAGTCTAATATATAAATATATTATGTAACAAGAGCGGTTTATAGTTTTAGTATTCGACAAGAGGTTAGTTCTTATAAATCATACATTGTCCAAAAACACAGTCTATAGCTCTATGTAGTGACTATAGTAGTCATAAAAGGTCCAAAGCAACACTTAAACGCTATTAGTTGATGGCGTAGTTAGCATGCCACAAAAGCATACAGTCTATCCGGTGCTACAAAGTTCCTGAAACCTACTCTACCAGATCAACTAAAAAGGCTACATAAAAGGCTACACAGTAAACACGCTATCATTTAGGTTGCATGTTAAGATAATCCATTTAGCATATAAGCAGAGCTGTAGAGTATTCTAACCGTGACTTTGTTCACACCTGAACTCCATGTGCAGAAGCATGCCAAAACAGCTGGGAATAGTACACGCTACGCAGGTTCTCAACACAGTTATTTACAAACCTGTCCTGCACGCAATTAGTACTTTACTAGGATATCATCAGCATGGTTTAACAATTCTGAACAGGACAAAAAGAAAGCTTACCTAAAAACCCTATTTACTCCAACGCCAGGACCGAACAGCACCCTAAGGCTAATTAGGAGAATAAAGATGGCGTCCAGAGGGAGAAGGTATATTTATAAGGTAAGTGATATCATAGAGGGGGGAGGGCAAGAAGAGTAAGCATAGCTACAGGTAATGACCAGATTTATCCAGAGCAAAACCCTAGGCAGGAAATGGAGGGGGTGGGTCCTATGCTAACATAGTGAATAGTTCATTCCTGATGTGCTAAGGATATGAGCATATAGGAAATAAAGACAGGGGAAGGAGCAAAGTATTCTAACCAGATGGATGTTAAAGGGAGTAGATGAGAAGACAGAAGATAGAGAGCTATATTAACAGGGTCAGAGCCACAGAGGAGTTCACCCTAGGAAAACAATCAGAGGAGCAGTAAGCAAAGGTAAGTAAAGCAGCAGAGGGTAAGGTGACACAATGCCTTGATAATAGAATATGCAGAGAGGGTTGGCAGTGAAGAATATTAGAAGAAAGAAAGAATAGAGTGGGAGTATTAGCTCTTCCAGAATATTAGAATCCAAGGGCCTGTAAGTTACTTAAAATTGGAGTCAGAATGGTGGTCTAAAGGAAACTATTGCCCTCTAGTGGACAAAAGCTGTATAGCAGAGGCAATATATATACTGAGAAAAGAGTGCAGGGCAATAAGTATGCTATAGAGGATTGAAGAGGAAGAACAGTAAAAATTCTTGTAGTCTAAGAAGGGGGAAGGGGTGACAGGTATGGGAGCAGATAGTAAAGGCTGCCGGCTGTCCTGGCTGGTGAAAGTATACTTACAACCTATGATATCTCACACTAATTGTCTTAAGACTTTGGTTTAAAGTACGTACTTTACTTACAATTAAATTCCCTTGGGGACTGTAAAAGAGGGGAGGAAAGGTTCAGTTCCTTAGTTAGGGGAAACTGCAGTGTGTTGAGGAGAATAGTTGTTTTCAGCACGCAGGGCAAGTTCTCCTTAATACTGGGAAACCAGGTTGAGCAGTTTACTTATAATTAAATTCCCTTGGGAACTGTAGCAGAGGGGAGGAAAGGTTCAGTTCCTTAGTTAGGGGAAACCGCAGTGTGTTGAGGAGAATAGTTGTTTTCAGCATGCAGGGCAAGTCTCCATAATACTGGGAAACATTAAATTCCTTGGGGACTGTAGCAGAGGGAGAAAGGTTCAGTTCCTAGTTTTAGTTGGTCTGTGTTGAGGAGAATAGTTGTTTTCAGCATGCAGGGCAAGTTCTCCTTAATACTGGGAAACCAGGTTGAGCAGTTTACTTATAATTAAATTCCCTTGGGGACTGTAGCAGAGGGGAGGAAAGGTTCAGTTCCTTAGTTAGGGGAAACCGCAGTGTGTTGAGGAGAATAGTTGTTTTCAGCACGCAGGGCAAGTTCTCCTTAATACTGGGAAACCAGGTTGAGCAGTTTACTTATAATTAAATTCCCTTGGGGACTGTAGCAGAGGGGAGGAAAGGTTCAGTTCCTTAGTTAGGGGAAACCGCAGTGTGTTGAGGAGGAAGAAATATCAGTCTGCCTGGCAATCACTGGAAGTGGAGGAGCCAAGCTGTGAGCTTCAGGTTGTTCAGGTTGAGGTGAATCAGGTTCTGCGGAAGGGAGATAAAATCTGGAGTTGGATCGAGAATCCATGGTTGATCTAGCAGGTGAGGCCATAAGAAGGGAAAATAAATTTGCCGAGGCCAATATGGCGCAACGAGGATTATCTTGATCTTCAACCGGCAGGCTGTCTTCAGGAACTGGGGAATGAGAGGGAGAAGGGGGAAAGGCATAAAGCAGACCCGAGGGCCAATCGTGGACTAGAGTGTCCCTGGGTGACTGTCCCCGAGAGGGAATCAGGGCGAAGTAATTGCTGCACTTGTAGTTGGTTGGGGATGCAAAAAGGTTTCAGCAAGGGAAACTCCAACAGTTGAAAATCTCCACCACTATAAGAGGATTCAGAGACCACTCGTGTGGTTGCAGAATGCACCTGCTCAATCTGACTGCTATCACGTTGGAACTCCCGGGAATGTGCGTTACTAAAAGAAAGCGGTTGGTAGCCATCGCCCACTGCCATATCCTCATGACCTCCCGACAAAGTGGGTAGGATTTTGTTCTGCCTTGTTTGTTGATGTACCAGACTACAGCCATGTTGTCTGAGTGTATTGCAATAGTCCCTGACAGAAGGAGGGGGTGAAATGCTTGCAACGCTAGAAGCACTGCCCTCAGTTCTAGGACATTTATATGCAGATGAGCCTCTAGGTCTGACCACGTGCCTTGGACTGTCTTCCCCTGAAAAAGCCCCCCCACCCCATCAGGGAGGCATCCGTGGTCACTGTGGCTTTGGGCTGTTGGGGTGAGAAGGGGCAAAATCATTATGACGGGTTCTGCGACATCCACCAAATCAAGTCTTGTTTGCATCACTGAGTCACCCGAATCAGGGATGAGAGAGGAAACTGAAAAGGGTACTACTGGGTGAGTAGTAACCATTGTAAAAGCCTCATGAAAAACCTTGCGAGGGGGCAATGGTGATGGAAGCTGCCATGAAACCCAACAACTGGAGAACAGAATGTGCTGTCGATCTTTCCCTTGAAAGGATGAGTATGAGTTGTTGTTTTATTCTTAAGATTCTGTGCTCTGGAATCGATGCTGTGCAGTTCTTTGTATCCAACAGGACCCCAATGAATTCTATGGATTGGGATGGGGATATAGGTTGGATTTTTGCCAGTTTATAGTTATACCTAACCTTTCTGCGGTGTGAAGAGAGTATGCCAAGGCTTTTTCCAAGAGATGTCTGGTGGGGGTGGTGATGAGCCAGTCATCTAGGCATGGAAACACCCAGAATCCTTGCAGTCACAGATGAGCTGTGACAACTACCATGCACTTGGTGAACACTCTGGGGACTGCAGAGAGTCCGAAGGACAGTACTCCGAACTGGTAATGACTGGCTCCCGCACTGAAGTGAAGGAATCTTCTCAATGGTCTGTCCACCTTTATGTGGTAGTACGCATCTTGAAGATCTATAGAGCATATCCAATCACTTGCCTCCAAAATGGAAGGATAGACTGTATTGTGACCATCCAGAATTTCTGTGCTTCTATGAATTTGTTTAGCACACTGAGATCCAAAATTGGTCCCCGGTCTTTTTTGGCACTAAAAATAATCTTGAGTAGAATCCGGATCCTATCTGGTCTGGTGGAACTATTTGGATGACTCTTTTTCTTAGCAGCTTTGAAATCTCTAATGCTGCTTCTACCCTTTGACTGGGTGCAATGTCAGGTAAGCTCTTTAGTGGGGCGGGACAAGGATCAAAGGGAATATGATAACCTCTGGTTATTATTTCTCATACCCAAGAATCAGTGGTAATGGTTAGCCAGGCAGAAGGGTACAAAGAGAAACGACTCCCAACCGCTTCCAGAGGAAAGCAGTTGGGCCGCTCTTCAGGAGCGCTGGCAGGATTGGCCAGAGAAAGAATCTCTGGAACCCTGGTTACACGGACCTCCTCTGCCCCGAAAGGGGTGTCTGCCATATGAGTTTCCCCCTCTGCCTCTAGGGGAAAACTCGGCTCGTGTGTCACAGAAAGAACCCTGACACTTTTTGTGCCACATCTTTCCACTCTTCTGGTTTCTGGAGAAAGCCCATTGAGAGGAAGAATGTTGGACACCCATGGCAGAAAGGGTCTTAGCAACCTGTTCACACCTAGCCAGTGTGTCTTTAAACTTGGGTCCAAACAATGAAGAGGCTTCAATGGGGCATTCAGAAAGGAAACCTTGAAAGGTCCCGTGAAATCACACAAGCGCATCCAGGCTCATGACTATGCCTGCGCCTGCTGCTCTAGCTGCTGCTTCTGATGCGTGAGAAATCAGGTGCATGGAGGAGTTAGAAATCGATTCAAGGGTGACTAAATGTGAGGCGACTTTGTCACGGACATCATCAGACACAGCTCTGGCCAAGGTTTCAGAGAACTCAGAAATTAAGTTTCTTTGAAGCCTGGTAAAATGTGCCATATAATTCAGGGACCTGACTGCAAAGGTACGCATCCCTAATCTCTTTGTTGGGCAGGTGGACAGTCTGTCTTTCTTCAGGCAGATCCTTATTTGTTGTGGTCGCCACCACCAAGGCATCTACAGGAAGACCTTTGGACCAGTGAGGCTCACTATCTGGAGGGGACAAGATTTTATCTGGCCTGCGGAGAATGGCGTCAACGGCGTCAGGAGCTTTCTATGTACGCTGCATGACTAGCTGGACAAGGTCGTCGGCAGGTGGAGTAACCCAAGAGGTAGGAGGCCATGCACTAAAGGCCTGCAAGGAACACAGACTCTTCAAAGGTCAGGTTAGAGGGCTGCCTATCACCTCTCTGCTTAAGTATTTCGAGGATATCTCCAAACGATACCTCAGAGGGTGACCGAGGGGACCCTTCCCCATTATCAAAGTCTTTGTCTTCCATGAGGGACTCTTCTGGGGAGTCCACGTGCTTCCTCTTACATGAACTCTTGTGATGAACTTCCTCAGGGAGAGAATCTGGAGAAGACAGCGCAAAAGAGGCCTCCAGTGGGAGTGTGTCCTGAGGCCCTTGTACCTAGTGTCTGCCAGAGGTGTCTTGTGTAAATTGCGGTCCAGAGGAGGACGGAGGCACTGATAGCACAGGATCGCCAACAGACGTAAGAGCCTTCTCCATGAGTTGGAAGGCTGGTCCACCCGAAGAGGTCCCACCCCGCTCAAGCAAATCAGCCTGCCGACTCGGAGTCCCTGGATGACTGTGAAAAACAGGGGTACATACGTCACAGCTAGCACCCACAGCAGTGACTGGAGTGACAAGTCTCTCCTGCCACAAAGGCAACTGTGACTCCTTAGTGAGGTCCAAGAAAGGAGCCGAAGTGAGGGAAGTCTGTGCCACAGCAGGGGGCTTTCAAAGGCAATGAAGGAGGAGAATAAGTAGGAGTCCTTGGAGAAGGGTGATCACCTCCAAAGGAAGAGTATTTCTTGGAGGGTTGGATACCTCTGGCCAAAAGCAATTGATCCACAAGGCGCACCACATCATGTTCTGAGAGGCTTCTAGTGAATCTCATAGACATAGCTGAAGGGGAGTCAGGTCTATCCAAGGATGCAGGAAACTCGGTGCCCATGAAGGGGTCTTTGGACGGTACTAAAATAGGCGTCTGCACCGAAAACAATGGAGTCCTTAAGGCTTCTACTACTGGTGCCTGCATCGAGGAGATCCTCGGTGCCGACGATAAGGTTTGCACAGTCAAGGTCAGTGCTGAAGTGTTAATTGGCACTATGGTAGGTGCTGAAAGAGTCTGTGTGGAAAACGAGGTGGTCGGTACCAAGAGAATAGTCGGTGCCGTGAAAATAGTCGGAATCGAAGCAGGACTGGGTGTTGGAACAGTCATTGATGCCAGAAAGGTCTGCATTGAGGAAAACATTGGTGCCAATAAGGTTGTCTGAACCAAGGGGCCCCTAAGTTCTGATGAGGTATAGGGCACAAAACTAGGTGTCGAAGTAACGGGTGGTGCTGAAGGCTTCGGTGCCAAAGATCTAGGCACCGAAAGCCTTGGGCAGAGGAAGTCAAATCTGAACTAGAAAGTTTGGTCTCAGTTACTGGTTGTCCCCAGCAGGAGACAACAGGAGAAACTTGGCCTTCTTGCGTTCATCTCTTTTCTTATGGGAACTAGGAGGGGTTGAAGCCTCCAACCCAGAAATAGTCTCTGAAAAGGAAGATTTAAGTAGTTCCTTTAAAATCAGTTTATTTTTCCTTTCCACCAAAGTCCTGTTAGAAACATTAGCACAAATCCCGCAAGGCGGGTCAACAGTCAAGTGAGGCACACCCAAACAGTAAACATACAACGCATGTGCATCTGAAATAGGCAATTTATGCCCACAATCCACACATCTTTTAAATCCTGGACCACCTTTTTTCTCTGCCATGATAGGAGGAAGAAAGAAAGGAAGGAAGAAGGTACCAACAATGGTAAGAGAAATACCCAAAGGTAAAGCAGGAAAGATTTTACCAACGATGGTAAAGGAGTTACCTCATGGTAAGAAGAAAGAGGGTCTAGCAAAAAAAAGAGAGTTGCTAGATGTGATAGGGTAAGAGATAACTATTTAACAAAATTAGAACAAAGAATAACTGCAATATCATAATGTATTTTCAAAGAAGTTTACTTAGCTCAAGAGAAGTGGCTTGACACGACTGAATGGCGACGCGGCAAACAAAATCTGAGGTAACAGGGAGAGGGGAATTGTGGGTAAGAGTTTAGCTCGAGAGTTTGTGGCTGTTGCGAGCTCGGAAGATGTCCGGTTCGGTTCCGAGGTCGGAACTGATAACCCAGGTGTAAGGAATGAACGAGGATTAACAATATCAGATGGTTACTTCCTGCAGCTTTTAAATTAAGAAAACCCCACAGAAGCTGTACTGCCCCAAAAACACCCTACAATGAGAGAAGAAGAGGAGACCACCCTAGAAGAAGTAAAAATAGCACTAAGGAAAAATGAAGTCAGGGAAAGCAGCAGGCTCAGATGAGGTCACAGCAAATATTATGAAGATGCTGGGTGAGGTAGGGGAGAAATGGCTCCTGAGGGTACTCACAGCAGTCTGAAGAGAAAGACATATCCCAGATGACCGGAGAATAAACATACTGGTGCCAGTGTACAAGAAAAAAGGGGCATCCACAACTGTGGGCAGTACAGCGCTATCAAAACTCTTGTTACTTTGTATGAAGGTTCGGGAAAGGGTGAATGATAAATGGATACACAGAGTTGTAGAAAGCAAGATGTGAGATGAGCAGTTCAGATTCAGATCAGGATGCAGCACAACTGGCCCAATGTTTGCAGACAAATATACAGTTGAGAAGAAGCTAGAGAGGAGGAAAGAGTCCAACTGGGCATTCCTAGACTTGGAAAAAGCATATGACAAAATCCTAAGAAAGCTGATTTGGGCAGGACCATGGTGGTTTGAAGTTCCAGAAACATTGGTAGAATTAGTGTAGGCTATGTACAAGGACCCAATGGCTCAAGTATGAACAGTGTTCCGTCCCAGACAGGGACTCCCAGTGGGAGTGGGTGTACGTCAGGGTTCAGCTCTGAACCCACTGCTTTCGCACTTGTGATGGACTACATTAGCATGTAGGTCAGAGGGGACAGATCGACAAAGTTGCTGTACGCAAATGATATGGCATTACAGGCAGACTCTGAGCAAGAAATTCAGCAAAGGACAGGGGAATGGATTGCAAAACTGAAGGCACATGGGATGAAACTAAGTACAGATAAGACAGTGATAATGGTAGCAAACTGGGGAAATCATAAGAAGCTAAGAATCGAGATAGAAGGGAAGATAGTGGAACATGTTAATAGCTTCAAGCATTGGGGAGGGGTGGTTGAGGAGAAGGGAAGTTTGTATGAAGAGGTCAAAACTAGAATCAGAGGGGCTGCAGCCAACTTGTACAGGGTGTCAGGTATAGTGTATGACAGAAGAATGCCAAAGATACTGAAAATTAAGGTGTACAAAACAATGGTGGGTCCAGTACTACTGTATGGTACAGAAACCTAGACAGTAAAGGCACATCAGACAAGAAAGCTAGAGGTGATGGAAATGAAGTGCCTGAGAAGGGAAGTAGGATACTCACTGGGGAACAGATGAAGAAATGAGGACATAAGATCAGAGGCCAAAGTAGCTCCAACTGCAGGAAAGATCAAAGAAAACAGATTACTGTGGTTCACTCACATGTGCAGAAATGCAGAAGACAATCTCGTGAAGAAGATTTAGGAACAGACAGAAAGAAGGTAAGAGTAATTGAGGGTGTCTAGCAAAGAGGTGGATGGATTATGTGAGAGAAGATCTGTGACAGTCAGGCATGAGTTTAGCACTGAATCAAGAGAGATTGCAACAGTTAACACAATACCACACCTCCATGTAGAAAATAGGAAAAAGGGGGTAGATGATGATGATGTATGTAGGTTGACAGGTATGGATAAATGACAGACACAGTGATTATTTCCCTCTGTATGCACAACACAGACTGGTGATACTGTTCAGCTTGAAGCAATTTATTAATTCAGTGTTTTAGGTAAAGAAATTATTCTTTACTTAAAATAAGCAAATGCTCCATTGTCACCTGATCTATAGTAGTGCAACTTTCTGTTCATTGCCTTTACCTGATTTACTGGGATGTCAAAGAACAGAAAACCCATGCCTATTAAATGATATAGTGGAGAGCTGCTGACAGTTTGAAAGAGCAGCAGTGGGTCCCACTAATGTTAGTTAAAGTAAGCAGTGTGGCACTGAAGTTTGGAGTCACTAAATAACAGAGTTGGCTCTGGATGAAGCTTATTTTTTGTTTTGTTGAAAGTCTTAACTCTTAAAACTAGTGTGAATTTGTGTGAAATAAGTTAGAATATTTACTCTCTGGCTACAAAGAATAAACTCCACCTTTACCTCAGATCTTTGGTGTATACCTCATGAAAGTTGTTTGTCTGGCAAATCACTAAGAATTGCAGTCAACAAATAAGGAGGTGGCTGTGGATGAAACCTACGTATCCTCTTTCTGTTTACTCATTTTAAAGGCTGACTGTAAGACTAATGCTTATTTGATATTTGTGTGTAATACATTGTTAATACTTACTCTCTGGCTACTGCATGTGTGAAACAAACATGAAACTGTATCTGATTTTACCTCATACTTTTGGTTTATGCTTATTAGAATTTGTACAATGTGTGATTTTCTGACAAATCCTTGAGGACTGCATTCAATAAATAAGGGGGGGGGGGCTGGTTGTGGATGAAAGTGACTTACATTCTTGTTGCTTGTCCATTTTCAAGTCTGGCTTACAAGTATACTTTATATTTGTATGAAATAAGTTGGAATATGTATTCTCTGGTTCTTGTTTCTGTTAAAAAAGTTAAAATTGTTCTGGATTTCAAAGAATGTCCCTAACTTTGCCTCATATGTTTTGGTTTATGATTCATAACGTTTTGTAGTTTTTTGGCAAAGCACTGAAGATTGTGGTCACTAAATAGGGTGAGCTGACTGTGGATGAAAACACCTTACCCTCTTGTTGTTTGGTTTAATGTCAGGCTTTATAGTACTCATGTGCAATTGTATTAATTAAGTTGGAATAAAACAGTGTAAGAAACTTCTCTGTGTGGATTTTTTCAATTCCTGTGTGTCTAGTTAATCACTATATATTAAAAAACAGAAAAAAATCAGAACATGGTAAGTAGCAAACTCAAAAACATCCTAAATAAATAAAATAAAAAGTTATTTTGAAATATTATTAATAAATTATATATACTTATTAACTCTAGTAGGTATTCAGAAGTAATCCAAGCAGAGCAGACACTCTGTTTCTAGTTGAAAATCCTTTAAGCACACAGACAAGCAATCTAAACAAAACAAAAAAATAAACAGAATGATAGTTTCATCCCAAACTTTCTGACTATATACTGTTATCAGGTATGGGAGTGGTTTATTTTGTTGTAAGACAAAGTGTATTGGTATACATGTAAACATCAAATCCCTTCCCCCATCCTTATCAGTGTGACATTCAAGCTGATACTGCCCTACTTACTAAATGGCCTAATAATTTAAAACTTATGAACTTTAAATAAAATGAAAAAATAATAATGATGTGGTACTTCTGATTAAACAGATTATTATTAAACAAAGTCTGTGAACAGATTATTATTAAACAAAGTCTAAGGATTTAGCAAAGACATTATAATACATGGTTGGAAATATTTAAACATTAGACCATTTGGCAATAAAAAATATGTTTTGGCATTCAGAAAAAAATATATTGTCCAAAACATAATCTATTTCTATAAATTGTTAACAAAGATCACTTTCATCCATCTGGATTTCTTCAGGTCGTGTACAAGAACCCTAAAAATATATATCTACAAAAACTCTTACTAAAATTAACCAATATGCATAGTAAAAAACAGTAAACCAACATTAAAACAAGAAAACATTATATGTACATTAAATGAGTAAGTTAAACTGGGAAAAGTACATTAACTATGTACTGGCCAGTGTGGGACAGAAACAATAGAGTCCTTATAAAAGTAGTGAACACTCCATTAAAAATATAACACTAAAATCAATACTTAAAAATAAATTATTAACCCAATACGAATAAAATAAAAAAACATTAATAACTAAAAAAGTGTGACAATGAAAGAATAACTAGCAAGTACTGATATTAAAAATCATTTGTAATAAAGTGGAAAAAAGTATTCTATATTGAAGCTAAAAGAGATGTGATGATAAAAACATATTATACACTACTATTAAATATTATTTACCATGGTATTAAAACAACTGTAAAGAAATGATCGTGGAACACTGGAAGATGATGATAGTGGATAAATAAGGATAGTGAAAAATATTTACTCTCTGGCTATTGTTTGTGTGAAATAAAACTGAAATTGTCAACTATTTTGCTAACTGTCCCTGATTTTGCCTCATATTTTGATGTGTCCTCAAAGAATCTGTGGTTTTCTGGAAAATTGCTGAGGATTGCAGTCACTAAATAACAACAGATATTGAGTTTTCATACTTTACATCCTTCTGAAAATAAAATCCAAAAAGAGAGTATACAACAACTAAAAGTACTAAAAATAATTTAATACACCGTAAAACAATGAAAATGCTAAGCGCTTTCATGGTCTATTTTCACAACTGCTTCCTTAGACATAACAGCATACAACCCTTACCCCCATTTAACATCATTATTCAATCAATTAAGACAGAACAGAGAATACACTCTTCAGTGTGTCAAGTGTTGTGCTTTCAAGACTGGTTTCAAAGACACTCTTTCATTAAGCCCAGGAAATTTATCACTGTTTAGTCATATTATCCACTCCTGTTCTTTTACCTCAGTTAGGTTCTTAAACTCTCCCCCTCTCAAGTTAGTAACTAAAACTTCTAACACTAAAAACTTAAAACTATGGTTCTAGTAATGAGGTTGATAAGTGCACTGAAGAGTTGTTATTAGAGAGAGAAAGAGAGAGGGCACATGTAGACCATATTTTTCTAGTTCACATAGATACAATCATGTTAACAGACAGGGACGTAAGAATGAAATGAGATTGGCATTAACATATTCTAGTAATATTAATGTGATCTGTGAGATTATCAAGAAGAAATGGGCAATTTTAAAGTCTAATGAGAAAATAGGGAGAATAGTGAGTGAGAAACCTAGCTTTACTTTTGGGAATAGACCATCGCTGAAGAGACAGCTATGTTACAAGAATATGAAGAACTTAGATATTTCTATCACACCATGAAGGGACGTTTTGCTGTAGGAAATGTAAGGCATGCAAATATATACATACAGGCAATAGGTTTACGTTCTTAGTGTTAGTTTTAGTTACTAACTTGAGAGGGAGATTTTTAGACCTAACTGAAGAGTGACTTTGAAACCAGTCTTGAAAGCACAACACTGACACACAGAAGAATGTATTCTCTGTTCTGTCTTAATTGATTGAATAATGATGTTTTAATTAATGTTGAATGTTGACTGGATGTTTGTTAATATAAATGGGGGTAAGGGTTGTATGCTGTTAGGTCTGAAGAAGCAGTTGTGAAAACAGACTGTGAAAGCGCTTACCATTTTCACTGTTTTACTGTGTATTAAAGTATTTTTAGCCGTGGTATACTCTCTTTCTTTTTGGATTTTATTTTTTACTGTTTGAACAGAAAGTAGTTTGTCAACTCCTGTACTTTTACTGCTGCTGTGTTGATCCTTCTGAAAATGCATGGAAATACAAAAACTGTTATTCTAACAACTCTGTAAGTATATAATAATAATATTCGTAATATGTTTCTGATTTTGTATTTTTGCACACAAATATTTTCTCCTTGTCTATGATTCTTGTGAAATATTTTTTATCACAATCAGATGAGCTGTACATGTCTAAGGGGCAATAGCTGGCCAGTAGATGTGGGTGCTATTTGTGGATGAAAGCTCACTAAAAGGAGAACCACACCCACAGACTCAAAAAAAAAACATGTTTATTTTATCATGGTTTGGTGTTTCCTACATTTTGACACCACTCTGGGACTATTTACAGGTTTTTAAATATTTTTATATGTAATTTCTGAGTCTGACCACATGGGGTCTGGCATCTTGAAGTAATTCTGTTTATTTAGACTGCCTCTAGGTATCCCACAATGCAGTGCTCATCTTCAAAAAGTTACATCATGCAGGCTCTCTTTATTCCTAAAGCTCCCGTCACTGCATTGATTTTACATGCTTACATGCATACAAGACTGCAGTGGTGGTGCTGCGGTAGCGTTGTCGCCTCACAGTAAGACGTCCTGTTCGACTCTCAGCTAGAGTGTCTTCTGTGTGGAGACATGCATGAATGGGCGTACCTTCGTTGAAGGTTGTGCATCAGGGCCAACAACTCGGCACGTAAAAATCTACTGCCAATCATTAGCAGACCGGAGTTCCACTGTGGCGACCCCTAACCAGGAAAAGCCGAAAGACACAACAACAACACTGCTGTCTTTTAGACAGCTAGTTTTAAGTAATATTTCATGCGGTTCAATGACTACTTAAAACACAAAGTGCAAATGCCACAGAACAGACTTTCAAAGTGCTTTTTACTGCTGCTTCTTTTTAGAATGGCTAAACTGCATTTTTTTGTGAAGCCTGAATTGTACTAGTTTGACTCATCTCTCATCCCCTTTCACACCTAACTTCCCTAGCTGTCAAAGTGCTAAGGGTAATTTGAGCTGTTACCTGCTGTGACTGACAGCTCACAGCAGGAGACTTGACTCATGTACTGTTTCCTTGTTCTACCCTTTAATTTCTGTATGGGTAGGGGAAGGACCAGGGAGCTGTGACATCACAGCATGGGTGGGTTTTTAGGACGGTCATGATGATGTCAATCTGAAGTGGGAATTTGCCAGAAAGCTACCTGCATTCAGTGGCCTTGATGACATCAATGAATTGGACAATTTTAGGGTGGAATAAAAGTTCTTTGAAAGTGAAACTACCACAGTACAGTACAATACTGTTCTAGTGGAGAGAAAAGTACAGTTTTGTACCTACCATAAATGTAGATGTTCGAGGATCCACACTGCTGCAGTCATAACCTGTGGGTAGTCCGCTTTCCTCGGTCAGCCCGAATACCAAAGTGTTAGGCTGGCGTCGGTCATGGGCGCTCAGAACTGACGTCAGTACGCAGTAGTACTTAAGCGCATGACCGACGCCATATCTTCAGTCTTTCTTGCCCCAGATGTCAGAAGGCCTAAAAAGGAAAGGCCATAGCCAAAATAGAAATACCCAACAACCAACCTAGATAACCTAATAAGAGTCCCAACAGAAACACAGCAACCCCAAACTATAGAGGGGAAGGAGGGAGGGAAAATTGGACTGCAGCAATGTGGATCCTCGAACATCTACATTTATGGCAGGTACAAAACTGTACTATGTTCTTCATCTCACATTGCTGCAGTCATAACCTGTGGGTAGAATCCCAAAGCAAAGGTAAAGGGAGGCTGGCAAACTAAAAAGCATTAGGAGCTGCTAACATGCCTTGTAAAACTGCAGTGGCAAACCCAGCCCTAGACTTGGAATAAAGAGGGAGAAGGTAATGTTTAGTAAAAGTATGCACTGAACTCCAAGTAGCTGCCTCCAAAATATCCTTAGTAGCTACCCCCCTTAAAAAGGCAGTAGAAGTGGCAGTAGCCCTAGTGGAATGAGGTCTGATCCCAGCAGGGACATCCTTTCCATGATGAGAATAACAAAAAGCAATACAATGGCCAATCCACTTAGAAATAGTTTGCTTTGAAACAGCTTTCCCTTGTGAACCCAAAGCAAAAGAAATAAATAACTGTTGAGTCTGCCTGAACTCTTTAGTTCTGCTCAAATAATAGCATAACTGCCTGTGAATATCCAAAGAATGCAAGACTTTTTCCCCTTTATTTTGGGGATCAGCATAAAAAGTAGGCAAATGAATAGACTGGTTTAAGGCCACATTAGAAATAACTTTTTCTGACATCCGGATTAACTGAGGCAAGAAAAGACAAAAATATTCCCCAACGGGGTACTTAGCCCAACTTGGTCTTCGGTCTGAAACTCGAAAAACGAAAATTTCAGGACGCTGAACGGCACTTGCAAACGCTGCTTTTGCTTCGGACCATGCGGCAAGAAAGACTGAGGATATGGCGTCGGTCATGCGCTTAAGTACTACTGCGTACTGACGTCAGTTCTGAGCGCCCATGACCGACGCCAGCCTAACACTTTGGTATTCGGGCCGACCGAGGACAGCGGACTACCCACAGGTTATGACTGCAGCAATGTGAGACGAAGAACATCAGTCAATTTAAAATATTTTAAATGCACCAGGGACAATAAATAGTGAGAAAAAGGACAGAGAACTTGAGCATTTAATAAGAGAATCCCGCTGTTGTCCTTTAACTGTCTGGTTTCACTGGACTAATGTGCATTTGTGTGATATCAGCTGGAATACTTGGTCTATTCAGTGTTTGCATGAAACAAATCTGAAATAAACCGCCGTTTATAATTATTTGTTACTTATTTAATTTTACCACAGTCAGATAACTGAGGTATACACTGTCAACAATGAAGATATAATTGCTGTGTACAGGGAAGTTTTCTGAAAGAAAACAGCTGACATTTATCATGATCAAGTTAAACAGTTTTTAGTCTGGCTTTGCAGGATTAGTAGGCATTTGTTTTATCACAACTGACCTTTTAAGGTCTACATCACTAAGAAGCCATAGCTGATGAGTATGGACTTTGGTGGATATTAATGACTTATGTCATGTCTTAAACCAGAAGTGTGAATTCAAAAGAACTTGCACATTTTTAAATGGCTAAAAATTCCATGTGTGAAAACCACCAAAAGCCCAATGTATGCTTAATCAAACACTGGTAGCACTGTACAAAACAGTCAGCCAGAAAGAGATTCTTCAATGTATTAAACATTATCACCCTACTCATACATAATGGCCATCACAAAATGCAATGACACACCTTCCAGAACTAATAACTCTCACAGAAATGTCATTATTAAAAATTATGTCAATTGTGTCTGGAAGAAACTTTTACCAGCAATCACAAACCTACATCAATACTTTCTAAGACTAGTTATGAGTACATTTTAACATCCAGATTTGCAATTGTTAGACACTTCTTCCCAACAATAAAACAATCACCATCTAATATTCAGTAAGCTGATACACTAACAGTCATCTGACAAAGTACCATGTACTTTTATTCTACTACATTTGTATGTATGTTAATATCAGAACAGCATCTATATCACATAATTGAAACTTCAGAACATCAAATCTGATATAGTCGAGACCATATCATCGATGTTTTGAAACTTCGAATATGTAAATAAAAAACAAAAAAACAAGAAAATAACTTACCTAAACATTTCAAACAGGGGTCAAGTGCCCCTGCACTCCCCATCCCCGCTACTTAAATATACCAATGCCGAGATCACACTACAGGGCAGTAAAGGGAAATCTTCCCTTACGGAGATTTCCATTAAAACATTCCATGTTTCAAAACTTTGATGATATGGTGCCGACCATATCAGTTTCGAAGTTTTGAAACTTCGACAAAGCAATATAGACCCTCAGAACACATCTCTGTTATCACAGTACTGGTAATCAAGAACCTGGACACAGTGCAGCCCAGCTGTCAGTAATGCAGTGTCTGCTACCACAAAACATATACTTTGTAACAGTAAGTTTGTAACTCACAAAACATATCATTGCTATGCTACAACACTTCTCATATCTTATACTGCTGCACAATGCCTGGACTAGTACATTTCTAGCTGAAACTATTAAAAGTTTGTTCTTACATGCTTGAATATACATTATTGTTTAGCTTTTGTGAAAATGTGTTTTTAAATTTGATTCTTTCTGTTTTAATATTACTGAAGCATTTTCCCCAGGCTTCAAGTGAAAATGGGTAATAACCCAGATGGACATCCCAGTAATCAAAACATAATAAAATTAAACAAAACAAAAAAAAAATCCCCTTTGTCCTGTTTAAAGTCACCTAACCAAGACCATATATTTTATGTAATTTCCATGACAAACAGTTTGTATTTTTTCACAACAAATTCCAGATGTCATCTTTCTGCCCAAAATGCCAGTTGCTGTGGGTTTCTCGGAGAGATCTCTCCCCCACCACTGACTACTGCACTACCTACTGCACTGTAGCATCAACACAGAAGGTGATCATGGTCTCCAAAGCAAAAGTGACTTTTAACATAAAAACAATGAACAGTCCTGGCTCCATACAGAACCCTCTAACATGAATTTTGACACCAGGATACTAAACAGCAGAGGTTCCCCCACAGAAACCTGTGTGAGTCTACTACTTCACTTGCTTTTCTCCTGAAAAGTCCACTCCGGCAGCAACTGCTTCCTATTAAACATCCACTTTGCAGTTCACTGTGTCATTTTGACTTGGTTCCCAATCAGTCTCCAATAAGGCATACAATGTCAAAGCCATATAATATCAGAGACCTTGGGGAAGCTGGCTTTCCAAGATGGCTGCATACTGATTAACAGCCACTGATCAACAGCTTAATTTCAACTCTACCATTGTGAAAACATAACTGATAGATACTTTGCAGTAATTCTGTCATTTTTATAAAATTCAGTTACTGGCTAGACAGTACACTGCCTGGATGCCAGTAAAGAAGAAACTTAGAGAGTCTGAAAGAAAATCAAGTAGAAGAAGTGAAGAGAAAACAATGACTGAAAAAAATACTGCAGCTGTTCAAAAAAAGCAGTTCAATCTCCAGCTTTGGTACAAGAAATAACTTCCAGTAATTTAAAGGAAAAAATAAATGTGCTCAGAGATGATTAAAATAAATAAAATATTGAAGGAATATATCAAATCCCTTAAAAAAAAGCTGAAACATGGAAGAAGCTTTTAACAGATATTCAGCTGACCTGATAAAAAATGCAAAAATCAGAGGTTCAAATGAAGAAAAGGCTGTCAAAGTATAACACTGCTCAAGAAGAGCTGTTTCAAAAATGGCAGAGGTAGAGGAGAAAGCACATAGAAAAAAACTAAGATTTTCTACAGTATGAGAGAAACTAGACAGAACAGATTGTATTAATTTTATAAAAACACACATAAGTAAATGTACTGATAATTCCACAACAGGACGTGTTAACTGCAAGGGCACATTGAGTGTATGCTCCAAACCTGGCCATGAAAAAGCAGTATTAGTAGAGATGCAATCATACCAGCAAAAATAATTTATCCTGGCAGAACTATGGCATAACAGCAAAATATTGAAAATGAAGACAGTAGAGTACTTGTGGAAAATGAGTATTCACTGTACACCAGACAAAAGAGAAGCAAATTTATCACAGGGAATGTTGAGAGCAGGTGTGAGAATCAAGCTGTTGTATTCAGCTTCCTTCAAAATATTTTTCCCTGAAGGATCAAAATCATTTTTCTATGCAGAACAGGATAAGGAGGAAATACAAAAGTTTGTCCAACAAAAAGTGAGCCATCAGACAGAAGGGGACTCTGCTTCTTCTTTTTCTTATAGTAAAATTCATTGAGAGATGCTTTGCAAGTAAAATATTTTCCAGTGCTCTAAAGGAAAATACTTAGGAGACACCTTTACCAACAGATCAGTTACCAGCGGTGTACCACAAGGATCTGTGCTGTGCACCCTACTGTTTGGAATCTATTTCTTAGACATCCAGGCAGAAATAAACGGCCTGTGGCTTACCAAGTTCGCAGATGACTGCAAACTGGATGCAATCATTGAGTCCCCCAGCAAAGGGCTTACACAGACAAATGATTGGTGCCAAAGACATGGACTTAAACTAAATGCAAAAAAATGTGTTATCATCCCTTTTGGCAAAGGGGAAGTCCCTGCAAATTATAATATTAACAGTACCTCCCTTAGCTCAAACCCTGTGGTAAGAGATTTGGGAACACAGGTTGATAGCAACCTTAACTTCGATCACCAGGGCACTCCATCACAGCTAAGATGTTATAACTCTCCTTCATCAGACCACTAATAGAGTACAATGCTCCCTTCTGTATGTACCTCACCAGACATCTGCAGCAGATGGAGAGACCTCAGAGGTTTCTCAGCAAGAAAATTCAGGGCCTTCAACACATGACTTATATGGACAGACTGAAGGCCCTGTCACTGTACTCTTTATTTTATAGGCTGCTGAGAGGTGACTTGTGCTTGGCCTACAGAGCAGTCTTGGACCCTGCCCTAATGGAAATGCCACATATCCACAAGTCAAATGGGACAAGATTCACTTGTTTTATGGATCTTAACAAGACATGCTGGAGAGACAGATACATCTCCCAGAGATTGCATCTCCTCTGGAACAAACTCCAATTCACGCAAAACAGACCTCCTATTTAATCGTACGTTAGTCAACTGGATGTGAGACAGTAAATTTACCCTGGGGGTGTCACCTATGTCCCTCTTTTATAAGGGCAGTCGGTGCTGATCATACACTCACATTACAAATATAGATCATACAACTTGGTCAATAAGGGAATGAGGGTACAACATGGCTAGGCTTATAAAGGCCCTAGGGTCAATAGCCTAGTAACCTTCTATGAACCTAAGAAAAAAGCATAGGAGTTGACTAGAAGAATCGGGAGGACACTGGACCTGAACTGAATTCCCTGGATGGGAAATGGAGATGAACAGGAAGAAGACCAGGAATACTAAATGTAATGAATAAATCTGTGACTATAAACCATTAATCACATTTGTGAAATATGGCTTTAAAAGAAAACGTGGCTAACAAAGATTGGATTTTGTTGACTTTTTAAATTTGTGGGGTCCTGAAAGGCATATACCCCGCTTCATGTCAATGCGTGGAAGGACATGAAAAAGAAAAGGAAAAAAGGTAACCAAGTAAAACAATTTTCGTTTTTAACAATATATATATATATATATATATATATATATATATATATATATATATATAAAACATTTCATGATATAGCTTTCATGTTATACAATAAAGCAATAAAACATTTTCAGCAAGTGCTGTATTGTTCAGTTATATATAATTGCTTATAATTTCCAGTGTAAATATTTTGTATACCTCCTTTTATATACTCTCTTTAGATAATTCTTTATATTTTCTGTATCATCATACTTTTTATACTATATGTTTGTAATCACTTGTGGAGCTTTTCTTCCCTGGCCTCTACTGAAAAAGAGGTTCTGCCCAGACAGACTAACCCGGAAAAACAAATTTCAAATAAATAATAAATAAATGTGATAAAGATACTAAAGTAAACAAGTACTTTTGTCCCTTTTTTAGTCTTAAGAGATGTAGGCATTACTATGTAAACAGAGAAGAAAAGCTGGACAAAATCATGTTTAAGTTAATAGGCTGTAATCTTGGCCTGTTGGGGTGGGGGATAGGGTGTAAAACTGCACTGATTATAATACACATATAGTTGAGATGTTTTCTTTTACTTTTGCATAGGTGAATGTCTGGATTAATTACCTTGGCTTAATCTAATAACAATAATTTTGTTTGTAAGCAAATGGGCTTTAAAAATGAGACCACAAAGTAATGAATAGTTTTCCTTTTGCAAAAAAAAAATGCTCACTGTGAGTGGAGAAGTCTGGAGCTGAGGGTAGCTGTACTTTTCATTCTTATGATTACACTGAAACAAGCTGACTACAGGTGAAGGCAATCAATCTTGAGAGGTCTGGACATTATGTACTGACAGAAATGTAAAATTAAAAGATACAAGGGCAAGCAGCTTTGTAAAAAAAAAGTCTGAAATTCTTGGAAGTGAATAAGAGATAGCAGCTTGGCTAGCACTTAAATACTTCAATGCATTTACTAGAACAGGGAATAATTTAGTTTTATTTAAAGATAGCCAGTGCACGTTTTCTTAAAGCTAAAAGTTATTGTTTTCTGGAAGTGTGCAAGCTGTTTTTCACATCTGGGTGGGGAATAAAGATAAGACAAGAACAGCTAGCAATTAGTGTAAGTAGGAGCATAGGCTGTTACATGTATAGCACTTAGCGTGAATAACTTTAATTTTAGGTTAAGTAATGTCTATGAGTGCAGCTGTAAATTTGGGACAACTGTTCCTATCAGAAGGGTTAAACTTAATTATTTGAAATGTGCACATTTTTGTCTATTTGTTTTAACAGGTTATGTGGGGTTTTGTTTGAGGGTTTCCATTAAAACAATAAGTCTTGTAAAATGTAGCATAGGTTGAAATGGAAATGATAAGAACAACAGCACATAGGATCAACCTGCCAAACATTAGTGGATGCGTGTAAGACAATAGCTGGAAATAGACAGTTAAAAAAGCTGTCATATATACCAGCTGAAAATAATAAAATCTTATCATAATGGCTACACTATTTGTATTATTTTGGAATATGAATGGCCTATCAGGTATAGACAAAATACGAGTATTGAATTATATTAAGAAATGCAGAGTGCAAACAGCAATGCTACAGGAGTCACATCTGGAAAGAAGTAAACAAGTTTATTTGTTAAAGAAAGGATTTCACGATGGATGTTCAGAAGAAGGAGGCAAAGAAAATGAGTACTTATATTTAACTGCTAGAGAGCTCCAACAGTGACAGAATAGGAAAAATATAAAATGGTCAATTCGGAATAGTAAGTGGATAAAGGTGGGGGATACACTGTCATGTATTTATATTCCACATAAAACCGCTATTATGGAACTTAAGTAAATCTGGAGAGAAATAATCAGCTTTCAGCAGGGACTGGAACTTGATTTGCAACAGTGAAGATGTATCTGGGGACCTAAAAGGGAAAATATAACAAAAGAGGGTAGATTTCTGAAGATAGTAATGAAAATATTTGGTAAGGAATATGTGAATTCAGTAGTAGGAACTCAGAGAGAATTTACTTATTATTCCCCAATGTACAATAACTGGGATGCATTAGACAGAAATTATATTTCACAGGAACACATGCATTTAACTGAAAGCTTCGACACACATCCAATTACTACTAATGGACTAATAAGAACTAGGATAAAAATGCAAGGTAATGAAGTAAAAATGAGACACTGGTGCTTCCATACCTACCTGTTAAAAAGAGGAATTTAAGGAATGGGTAGTGGAAATTATTTGAGAATTATTAGGGAAGATAAAAATTTCTTCAGAAGTTATAGCTAGGTAGTGGGATAAAATGAAAGTGCAATTTAAAAACAGGGTAGAAATTAAAGAAAAGAGATACAGTTATTAAGTACCAGGAATTATTTAGAAGGACTGACAAAGGTTAAAGTACTCAGAATAAGAGGAGGGGCAACTGCAAAGTGTTAGAGAAAAATAAGGGAGTATCTTGCTAATATGAATGAGTTTAGAAAGATTGCTGTTAAGCAACTATTTTTGATAAAAACTCAAGAGAACAAAAACTTTTAGCACAACAATTTAGGCAACAGAAAGTAGAAAGGGTCACTGCCAATCTTAGGGAGCCTATAAGAAGAAAAATAATCAGAGATCTTGTAGACGTATTAGATATATTTTGGAGATTTTATGAAACTTTATATAAAGCAGAGAAGTGTGGAACTCAAGAAAAAGCACAAATGGAAAGATTTATGGAAAACGTAAGTAATCTAAGGTTAGAGGTAGATGAGGCTCAACAATTAAGACAGGAGGAGATGTGATAAAAACTGTGATGTATAATTAATCTGCAGAAAGTTTCTAATAGCAGATGGTATCCCTGTGGAAGTTTGGAAGCCTTGTCCTAGGAAGATCTTTGTTGCTGCAGTGGTTCACTGAAATGAGTTTTCCATACTGTCATCTTGACAACCGGTCTTTGATTATGTGGGGTTTTGACGATCTGAAGGGACATGAATTACTACATCCACAGATTTTAATGGACACAACTCTGCGCATGCATGTTGACATGCCCGTTAAAGTCTACAGTAGTAGTAGTTCAGGCTTTCCCTATGCTGATGTCACCAAGGTTAAATTTACATTTTACTCTCAGTGATGGGCTATTAGGTTTAGTAGTATGTGTTTGCAACAACCAGTTGGGGGAAAATGTGGATCAGCACTTTCACAGTACAGTGGTCGGAAGGTAAGGAAATTAATATGACCAATACACTTTAACAGTATTTGTCAACCTACAAGCACATTCCTGGAAACTGTTATTATATACAGACTGCAAACCGTTTTTAAATGCAGGACTTGCAGGTATATTATAAAACTGTACGTTGCTCCCTTGTGACTGTCTTAGAATATCTACGTCTTTCCTAAGTTTAAATAAAAGAAGTTAAGTAAACCCTGCTAAGAAATATTTTAAGAAAAACTTAATCATACTATCACATGACTGCATATCCTGGATTGAAAACCAAGATGAACTATATTAAGCTGAGAGCTGCAAACTGTGTATTTGTGTTATCATCTCTCTCTGCGAAGGGCCTCATTATGCTCAGTAATACAGTATTATACTACCAAAAAAATACATAATGCTCTAAGATTAGCAACCAATATTTAAGTGAACTCAGAAGCAAGGTCAGGCTACTAACACACAAGGGAAGATGCTTCTTTTACCCAAAATGTCCATGTAAAAAAGGCAGACAGCAGGACACACCAGCCTCTTTGACTCTGAAGAACCAAAGGACTGCAAACCAAAATCATTCATATCAGTGAGTGTAAAAGTTATCATCAGGGTTATAAGCAACATTACAAAAACAAATTATGGGGGGGAGCGTTGAAGAATGACAAAACTAGATTATAAAGCTTAGCTTGCTGTCTGTCACCAAAGAGCCATACTTATCTGGAAGTATGATCTGAGTTGGAAAGAAGCTGTCTCCTATGCTTATTCTAAAATGAAAGGTAGTTTGCCACTGATCACAACAGCATGCTGGTATTCTCCAAGAAAAGGCATATGCCACAGAGCAGGGATGGCGGTAAATGACTGGCAAACATGGGCAAGAAATAAGTACAGTACACAGATGAAAGGAACAGCAGCTCCATGGTAATAAATACGCATCAATCCACAATAGAAACCAGATCGAACAAGTCCCCCCGGGAGCAGACATTCTAGTCACAATGTGAAACAGAACACCAGTGAGAGCTCTAAACAAATAATCCTTTAAGGCTGATTAATTGTTAATGCTAGAACAGCAGACACAGCTATTTAAACAGTTGACTAGGTCTGTCATGCTGCCTAATTGCTGAAAAACATACAGCCTTCTAATCCATTTACCTCAGACTGACTGCTTAAAGGTACCTAAGCAATCAGATGAAGAACACAATGCAAATGCAGGCTGTAAGAAACAATGATTAAAATCACAGTATGCATACAAAACAATCTAATTTCAAAGGAGAATAACTTGCTTTTCAAAGTTAAGACAGTGCATCTTGTTTTTGTCATTGATGAGGAAATCAGCAATAAAATGTATAGCACATTTCTACAGCACTGGAAATAAAAACTATAAATTCTGGGAACACACTTAAAAACTGGAAAGCATTTTAGAACCGTGCTACAGTATAACTGCCTACTGATGCTGAATACTACAATGTGCCAACCTAGCACAACAGTATAATCGTTCACCATTCTCGGCTTCTGTTTCCCTGTCATTAATGAACATGTCACTCGGAGACAGCACTCATCTCTTGTATTTATTTACATGTCAAAAAGAACACTGTGAAGGCGTGCTCATTTTTGTCCCTTGCATAAACGATCTGCTGCTTTATATACACAGCACACAGGCACTCTGACACATTACAAATTATTTCAAGTTTTGTGAATCACATGTTCTTTTTACTTATATATTGAAACTGTGAGTGTCCTGTCTCCACTATCAAGATGACAACCTTTTTGTGCAGACACTCAGACTGCTCAACTCATACTTGATATACAAGTTTAAGAACCAAGATTCATCCCCATGCTCCCACCCAATGTCAGATGTCCAAGACACACACACACACACACACACACACACACACACACACACACACACACACACACACACACACACACACACACACACTTAATTTCTGAAATTTAGACCAGCCATTGGCAGATTTGTCATTCTACTAACTGAATATACCACAAAATCACAACCTTATGGGAAGAAAAAAGACCATCTTCCCACTTCCTATCAGATAAATACAAATAATTTCAAATATGGTTTCTGATTTCACTACACTGCATGTACTATCTTAACACAACTGTGACCTTAACAATTTTCAGTTTTGTCACACACTTTAAAAGTGCGACGTGTGGTATCCCCACCTGATAAAGTTTGTCACAGATATTAAAATGTTATACCAATGAGTGGTTCTCAGTCACAGTGAAAATGCTTCGGTGTAGGAGCTTCAATTCTGTACAACTTAAATGCACAAGAGAGGCCAATACAAGCTGAGAACTCTGATCAAAAATACTAAAATTTACCAAAGTTGAGAGTCTGCATTTACTCCCAGGTGTAGCCACAGTATTAATGCATGCTAACACTCTACCCCCTAGTAATCTCTAATTTCAAAGGTAAACAAGGTCATTCAATATTTCTGCCTAATTTCTGTTGACTTGCTGCCCCAGCACAATTTCTACCTAGGTCCTCTAATATGCTAATGTTTTGCACTTCTGCAAATGTGTCCTTCATCAGTGCCATTGAAAACTACTAGGTGTACTCCTCTACCACCTAACTTCTTCAACCCCCCCCGAAAGGTCACCTATTTCATCAACCCATACTTTCTTATTTTACTGATAAAAAAAAAATCTACCACCTTTGCTCTCTCTCTCTCTCTCTCTCTGAGATGTACCTCCGCAGCTTTTACACTGTAGTCTGTATTGTATTACACTAGTTATCTTGGCTTTTCCTTGAGGCACTGAAGTATAGCCCTTGAATGGGTCTATATTACGAGAGCGAAAATACTATTAAGTAAATACTAAAACCCCAACACTTACTGCGTGAACCGCGGATATCCCGGACGCACTAAACTGCGAAATTTTAAATGTTGAACTGTCATACTCAGCCAACCCCACCACCCGCTACATACCACCTACCCATACAAAATAAATAAAGCACATACATACACTAACCAAACCCTACTTCTAACCCTAAAGTAAAGCACAAACACCCTACTTCTAACCCTACACTAAACCCCACTTACACAACTACCTATGCACTATCCTTAACCCCTCCCTAACCCTAAGGTCCGTACCTACCGCACACTTCCCCTACGAAAATATACACAAACAAAATAAATAATCCACATACATACATTTAACAAAACCCTACTTCTAACCCTACACTAAATCTAACATACAAAATCTATCTATGCACTTACCTTAACCCGCACCCTAACCCTAAAGTCCATAACTATCCAACACTTACCTTATATAGCTATTCCACAGATGAGCCAACCATGGTAATTTGACATTTCCGATATCGCACTTTTGTACATTCGCTATAAGTCTTTTTCACGCAATATGTGTCGACGTTTATGTATCCGCGCAAACGGACTTTCGCTCAGCTAATACAGACCCCCCTTGAATCAGGAATCCGTGATCACAAATCACTTTGTTTAATGTAGTAAGGCATGTTAGCACCTTTATACACCTCCACCATGTTGGTGAGGGAAAGGTCAGACATGTTCTCTTTCCTAAATGAGTTATCCCCCATTTCTTGAGGTTTGCCACAGCCTCAGCTTCTGCTGGTCTCTTTTCCCTCACTAGACAATGCTGCCACACATCTTAATGTATTATAAAAATGCTTCCTCTCTTATCTGCAAAACAATAAATCTAAAATGACATTGTATGGAATTTAGAATAGTTGTTTACTTAAGTAAAATAATAAAGACAAAACACAATTTGCATAACAGCTACAAAGCTGCAGGACATGCAGACAGTTTCACCTCCTCAGATATTATCAACAAATTGGGAAAATAATTCATGTATCCTTAATCTGACTGGTGCATTTATTTATTTTATTTTATTTTACATTTGTTAACCGGGAAAGTCCGACTGGATACAGGTCCATTTTCAGCGAGGCCCGGGGAGAAAAATTCCACATAAACAGATACATAAGACATAACAGTTGGGGTTTTTTATACAATTACATATAGATACATGTTCCAGGTTTGTCGGAATACATACATAAAAACTTTACAATTATTAATTCTAATATTAGAACATAAACAGTTATAGTAGTACAAAGCTGAGCAAGGTAGCATTTCATTCAGTAGTATAGTACATTAGAGTGAGACAGCTGATTTTATCTGATTTATTATAAGACTGTTTATACAAGTAGCCAGGGAATGTACCTCACTAAAAGAATCACAAGCCTAAAGCAGATGCCCTATGCTGACCGTCTAAAAAAAATCCAACTATACTCCGTCGCATATCGTCTACTCAGAGGAGGTCTCTGCTTAACATGCAAGGCCATGTCAAACCCAGAGCTGTTGGACATGCTACACTTAAAGAAATCCCAGTCCCTCAGGGACACACGCTCCAGAGATCTAAACCTTGTCATCACAATGAACAAAACATGCTGGAGGGATAGGTTCCTAACCCAGAGACTCCCCAGACTCTGGAATAGACTGCCCATACATGTCAAGCACAGCACCTCTTTGGCCCTCTTCAAAAGGAACCTTGATGATTGGATGGGAGACAGGAAATTCACCCCGGGGATCATGTCAGTCACCCTGCTAGACAGGGGTCCACTGAAGTAAATACTGTGGGAAGAAATAGCCAGGGAATTGTTATGGCTAGGCTTGTATAGGCCCTACGGCCAATAGTACTAACTACCAACCTATAAAGTTTATAAACCTATGTAGTAATACAGAGTTAATAGTGAGAAGGTTAGTCTGGATTTGTACAGGGGCACAACCAGTGAGTTTTTAGGTGTGCTTTGAGAGATGTTTTAAATTGGATTATGGAGTGGATTGCTGTGAGTTCAGCAGGGAGTAGGTTCCAGATTTTGCCAACAGAGTTGGAAAATAATGACTCACCTGCTGAGTTATTGGATGTAACAGCTTGTATTAGCATTTTATCAGAAGAACGGAGTGTTTTTAGGTTATTGTAGGGGGTGATTATGTTTTTGAGTATGGGCGTGCTTTCGGGCTGATAGAGGACTTTGTGAACAACTGTTAATTGGGTATACTGGAGTTGAAAGGGTAACTCTAGCTAGCCTAGGGACCGTAGGTTAAGACAGTGGTGTGTTCTATATGCTGAACCTGTGGCAAATCTGGCAATGTTATTATAGCAGCTATTGAGTTTATTGAGGTCAGATTTACTTAGGTTTGTATAAATCGAGGCGGCATAAAGAAGGGTTGATAGTAAGTGTTTATGGGAAATCACTGTCCTAGCAGTTGGGTTTAGGAATGGCTTAACCGTATATAAAGAGCCAAGTTTCTTACTGACTGTTTTAATGGTTCTATCGATGTGGGCATTAAACTTCAGGTTATTGTGAACTATTACACCTAATAGTTTTTGTAGTAGATTCTGGGGAAAACATGGTGCCATTGTTGGAAGTTATGGTAAATGATGGCAAAGGGACTTTCCGAGTGGGGGTGAAGAGTAACAGTTTTGTTTTAATTGGATTTAATAGAAGACGCCGGTCAGTGAGCCCGCTTTCAACTTTGTTAAAGGCATTTTGGGGCAAGGTCTGTAAATCTATCGGGGAGGTGGCAGAACAGATTAGGGTAGAGTCATCTGCATATTGAATGCAGGTTGCTTTGGGGATGACTATATGGAGATCATTAATGAAGATGGAAAATATAAGAGGTCCTTGTATAGACCCTTGAGGCACTCCAAGAGTGAGTGGCAATAGGGAGGATATGCTATCCTTCCATAGCACAGCTTGTTGTCTGCCATTTAGACAGGATTGAAACCAGCGTGTTGCCAGGTTATCTTTGGCAAGAGTTTTTAGTGTCCATAGGAGTAGTTGATGATTTACCATGTTAAATGCCTTGGATAGGTTGAGAAAGAGGGCAGGGGTGAGCTTGTTATCATTATGATATTGATTTATTGTCTGAGAAAAGGAAAGAAGGGCTGTGGTTGTACTATGGTGGGGTCTAAATTCATGTTGAGAGGGGGATAAGACATGGTTCAGCTTAAGGTAATGCAAGAGTTGCTTATGGATACATTTTTCCATAATTTTAGCCAGAGGAGACAGAATGGCAAGTGGAATTACCCCCTTTATGGAGAGGAATGATATTGGAAATTTTCCAGATGGAGGGGATATATGCTTCCGAGATGGTTCTGTTGATTAATATTGAAATGGGATATGCTAATACGACTGCAGCTTTTCGAAGATATTCAGTGGGGAGTAGGTCTGCTGATAGGGTTGTGGGATTTGGTTTTCTAATTAAAGATCTGATAAGTGATGTTGGCACTGGTTGAAAGTTAAAGGAGGGGTGAGTGTTGGATATGGGGTGAATTGGGTTTGGGTTATTGGGTTCTAGTAGGTTGGCAAGGGATTTTATAGTTTCCGTAAGGAAAGTGTTAAAGGTGTTGGCAATAATTTCTGGAGGTTTTTGGAGGGCACTCACGGGGGTAGAGGTAGTAGTATGTCCTGGGGGGAGAAGATTGTTTAAACTGGACCAAAATTTTTGTGGTTGATTTTGGTGTTTTAGTTATAGGTTGCAGTAATACTTTTTGTCTAGAACAATGGACTTTTTGTATAATTCCTTAGCTGTTTATATACAAGTTGGTCCTCTGGGGATTTATTGGTTCTCCAAGAAGTCCAGGCTTTATTTCTACTTATGATTTTTTGTCTTGTTTCTTTAGACAGCCATGGTGCTACTTTTTTACTGGTTCTGATGGTCCGGGTCGGTGCATGGTTATCAAGGATAGTAAGAAATGTGGAGTTAAAGTATGAAACTGCTTCATTTAATGGGAGTAATTTTAGACAATTCCATTACATGCCTGAAGTTCCTTTTGGAATTCAGTTTGATTAAAGCTCTTATTGCTCCTAAAAGTTCTACAGCTAGGTATCTGAGGGATACCAGTTTTTTGCCTGAGTATATAAGTTAGGAAGTGATCAGTGACTTCTTCAGGTTGGGTGGCTTCTTTATACATCTGGGGGTGGTTACTTATGAGAATCCAGTCTAGTATGCTTTCTTTGTTGTTGGGCCTACTAATTCTAGTAATGGATGATATGACCTGGGTTAAACCATATAAATTTATGTGGGTGGCAGGGAATTCTGAGGAACCGATGTTCCAGTCAATATTAAAATCTCTGAGAACAACGGTTTGTTGTGGGCAGTTTATAGACAGCCACTGTAGGATGTCCTCAAGGGTGTTAGTATTGTTACCTGGCGGAATGTAAATGCAGCTAATGTTTATAGATTTGTGTTTGCTGATTTGTAGTTTTGTAATTAGTATTTCTGCATTTTCAGTTTGTGGAACTTGTGGGGAATTTGAAAAAGTTACATTAAGTGCAGTTTTATATAAAACAGCTAACCCCCCCACCCTTCCTTTATGTGCGGTCTAGTCTTAAAATATTGTAACCAGGTGGTATAACTTCATTGTCAGTGGTGGTTGGTTAAGCCAGGTTTCTGTAAGGCATAGTATATCTGGAGAGTGTACTGCCATGAGCGCATGCAAGTAATGGGTCTTATTATTTAGGCTTCTAATATTTAGGTGACAGATCAGGAGAGAATTGGAGGTTTTGTTTACGGTTTGCAGTCTAGTGGGAGTATTATTTATTGGACTGGTTACATCCGATGGAGTTGGTCCTGGGTTGGAGTGAATGTCACCATCAATTATGAGGTTAGTTTCAAATTGATTATGAGTTTCAGAATTTGAATAAAAGTTTGTAGTAGTATTTAGTTCTGGGGTTAACATACCTATCTAGAGTGAGATGTTGTATTGTTGTAGTAAGGGAGTTAGCTGGGAGGGGGAGTAGTGGATGATTAGAGTTGTTTGAAAGAGCAGGAGATATGGTCTGAGATCTTTGGCAGTGAAAGCCTGGGAGGGTGAGGTGCTCATAGGCTGTGAGAAGATAGGTAATTATCAGCATGGGGTATAAGGCAATAGGAAGGCTTTAATTTGAAGGGTGAAGTTAAAGTTTGTAGAGGCATTGTAGGGTTTGTAACTAACAATTGTTTAAAAATGTTGATGGGAGGGCAACAGACAAGGGTATAGTAAAGAAACAGGAAGGGTTTTGTATTTAGCAGCGTTGCAAAATAGCTATAAATTTAGCAGCTCTAGGGGCGGGTGAGATTTGGGGGCAGGGTGGGGCATGAAGCAAGCTCAAGCATAGCTAGGGTAAGCGCAGCAGGGCTAATTCCTTACTAACAGCCTGTTTGAGTTGTTACGTTATATTTTTCTTATTTCAATATTTTTTATAGGGTATATGGTTCTTATTTCAATAATTTTTGTAGGGTATATGGTTCTGATACTAACTTCTGGGGGTTAAACTAAGTATACTGTGAATTTAAGAGGCTAGGATAAGGGCTGGTATGGGGAGGGGGTGCAGAGTAAGAAGGGTATGGCTGCTGGCTGTCTTGGCAGGGAGAGTGCTCTAACCACCTAGCAGGAATTAGGCAATATCACATTAATTATAGGAGGTAAACATCAGTTAACATACTTTCTTAGTTCCTTGAAATAGTACAGCTCAGGGAATAGTTTGGCTCTTTTCCTGTTGGAGATGAGGCAAACAGATTTTGATTTATCTTTATTTTTTGTTCTTTAATGTTCAGCAGGGCAGAGTCGCTAGGCGAATGTTTAGGCAAGTAGGATGGAATGCTGGAGAGATATATAGAGAGAGGAAGTTGTAAAGGAGTGTAATGAACAGAAAAATATAGGCTATTCAAAAGTGAATAAAAAACACATATGTCATGAGAATTCAAATCAGGACATTTGTTGCAGAAACAGTTTTGATGATAATTTTAGAATAAACACAGTAGCTAGAATCTTAAGCTGCATATGAGTGACCAAGACTAAAATTATAATAGACTACCACGTGGGCAAGTATATATCACAGTGCGCTTCAATGTCACAATTTAACACGCCAGTATAAATTAACTTTCAGCTACCACAGTTCCTTTATTAGTATATCTCAAATCTGGCTTCAAGCTATACACTATAATATTGCTATAGATTAATTAACAATGCCAACAGTTAGGCTTAAACTAAGGCTCCACAAACTAACAGCAAACAGTACTCATTTTAATGAGTTAGATTCATGTTTGTTAAGCAAGGTTATTAGGTGAACGCTAGTTTGAATAGCTTTTCAATGCCACAGTTGTACTTAATTAGGCTCTACAAGTTTAGGCATTCAACCACAGATTTTTAAAATGTACTGAAATTTAAGGACTATGGAATAAATAATGTTGTCATGCTACAGGTTATAATATTACAAACTCATGACTGCAGGTGTTTATCATGGGGTTGAAACCTGAGTTACCAAACACACCTGGAGTGAGTATTTTAGCACCCTAATCTACAGCCTAATTAGATATTACTGTTAATTTTGCAGTTAGGGTAGCCTGAGTTTATCATTTAAACATAATGTGAAAAAAGTGTTTTATGCATTTCCATCTCTCTTAGTGTTAGTGCAAATACAATGTGTGACTGTGACAAGTTCATGCGGTGTTAGATTTTATGATCCGACTATACAGTTTGTCTGTAGTCAAAATATTCTTACAGTAAAGCAGAAGCTTAATTTTTGTAATGTGATTAGGAATGATTGTGTTTCATTATTTTTGTGACAAGCAGTTTCACAGAACAGTTCCAGATTTAAGAAGATCTAGCACTGTGAACTGTACTATGCCCTTGCTTGCAGAGCACATGCAGAATGGAACAACTTAAGTGCTCTGAAGTGGATTTTTTGTTCATGTGTACCATGACCTGTGTGATCACTAAGGTTAAGGGTCTGTGGTGCTGCTCTGTCTTTGGAACCACGTAGAAAGGAAAGCAACTGGAGTGCTTCCTTAAGAAATTGTGATTTGTTTACATTTCTTTTCTGTTACAAGCACAGCTTTAGTTCTCCATAAGTTACACAGATAAAACCTGTTGAAGAACTCTCTGCATACACAGACTGGATGATTTTAGCTATACAACATAAATCACTGTATAATGCATTTTAAATTATAACAAAAGAAGGATTGGTTATGGCCTATAATATAACAGATTGGTGATACAAAATCAACAACAGAAAGCTCCACTGTTGTCTCCTTGTCTTGCCTGTACAATTTTCTCCATAGATCTGATACCTGGAAAAAGACAAATCAGCTAAGTGCTAATACAATGCGAGACTCAATATTAACAAATGTTAAGCACCCCTGCTTAATTTGTTATGGTCGGGTCTAGCACTAGGCAGACAATTCTGCCCATACTGACCAGCAGATGACATCAAAGATTTGTTTCTTCCTGCTGTCTGTGGCAGTAGAGGGTCCCTGACTTCCTCTTCATAAGCTTAGAAAGTTGCTAGAATAACAGGATTTGTGTTAGCCTGCATTTTCCTAAGTATATAAAGTCTGAACAAATGTGTGTCATTATTTAATGACTCCAGTCCTTGGTGATTTACCTGAAAACAGCAAATTTAATGATGAATCGGCCTAACATATGAGGAAGAAAATCTGGACATTCTTGGAAAAAATCTGGACAGTTGAGAGGCACAGAAGGTCAGTGCAAACATAGGAAACTGAGTTACACAGTCTTTTTGACAGCGCTCGCTTTATGGCTCTGAAAGCTGTCAAAACAGTTAAGCGTGTTTTTTTCCTGTAACCAGTAGTACAAGGAGCAGACAAAGTTCCATACATTACAAGTATTATGATCAGGTCTCTGATCACAACCTTGGTCTCCGGATGAATTTCTTGGCATCCATGTCTCAAATACATAATAAGCAGGTTATGATTGATGACCCACTCGTAATCCCCTGTATTATGTGTTATTTGAAACAGATGCCAAGAAATTAAACTTGAGAGCTATTAGACACTTCCTACTACTATACTTTCAGTTTATGTCTGACAAAATGTTATTCTTATATTTTTTAAAGCTGTTTTACCTTCTGCTACTGTTGTCTGCATGCTGTCAAACTCTACTGTCAGCACCTAGCACGAGACCTGATCTTGACAGCACTTAGGTGTTTTTAACAGACTTCTGTAAAATACCCCCAAGTGTTTTTAAGATCTGGCCTCATAAAAGGAATGCGATTAATAAGTTTATCTTTTCCCCCAATTTTGGAGTGTAATCAGGCACTCAATGCAGTATAGGGCTTCTTACACTTTAAGATCAAATAAAAACAGAATCCAGCAATCAGCAATTTTCCTCTTCTGCATACACTGTTAGTACAAAATCTCTTGTGAATAAATACAAAGCAAACAACTTTATATGGCTTCCAAGATGGTTGCACACTGAGCAACAGCTTAATTCTAGCTCTCCCAGTGTGCAAACAGAAACTCAGCAGATAAGGTCAGTAGACTTGTGTTTATAGGTTTGTTTGTTTCTTTCGGCTTTTCCAAGTTAGGGGTTGCCACAGCGGAACTCCAGTCCGTTAATGATTGGTAGTTGATTTTTACGTGCCGAGTTACCAGCCCTGATGCACAACCTTCAACGAAGGTACGTCCATTCACGCATGTCTCCACGCAGAAGACGCTCTAGTTGAGAATCGAACCAGACAGCATCTTACTATGAGGTGACGCTGCTACAGTAACTGGCTAGTAAGTGTACTGCCTGAATGCCAGGAAAAAAGGAATACAGAGGACCTGGAAAAAATTCAACTACAAAAAAAGATGAAGAAACACTGAATTGGGAAAGTTCTGCAACTGTTCAGCAAAAAAAGCAATGCGACCTCCAGACAAGAATTCCAGTACCCTACAGGAGGATATAAGACAACTGCACAGAGACCTGGTTAAAAAAAAAAAAACGAAACACTGATGGAGTACATCAACACACAAAAACAAAAGGCTGGAAAAAATGGAAGAAGCTTTAAACAAATATTCAGATGAGGTGATAAATCTGAAAAAAATCAGAGGT
Source organism: Protopterus annectens (assembly GCF_019279795.1). Classification (NCBI taxonomy): domain Eukaryota; kingdom Metazoa; phylum Chordata; order Ceratodontiformes; family Protopteridae; genus Protopterus; species Protopterus annectens. The sequence continues at coordinate 257,938,682 of NC_056733.1, forward strand.
TGAAATGAAAAAAAGGCTGACTGAATATGAGACCGCTCAATAAGAGATTTTCAAAAAATAATAGAGTTAGAGGACAGAGCACACAAGGAAAACATGAGATTTTCAACTATACTACAGAAGCTGGAAGGAACAGACTGCATTAATTTTATGAAAGCACAAATAAGCAACTGGACTGGTATTCCACAGCAGGAGTTGTTAGTTGAAAAGGCACATTGTGTGTATGCACCAAACCTGGCTATGAGAAAGGAACCTAAACCTTTAATAGTAAAGATGCAATCCTACCAGCAGAAGGTGTTGATTTTGACAAAACTGTGGCAGAAGAACAAAGAGCTAAAAGTGGGAGACAGTGGAGTGTTTGTGGAGAATGATTACTTGTACACCATGCAGAAGAGAAGAAAATAGAAAATGTATTCCACTATTCAAGGAATGTTGAGATGCAAGTGTGAGATTCAAACTGCTGTACCCAGCTATCTTCAAAGTATTCTTCCCTGGAGGGACAAAATCATTTTTTAATGAAGTACATGCTAAGGAGGAAATACAAAAGTTTGTCGAACAAAAAGTGAGCTGTGAAACAGAAAGAGACTCTGCTTCTTGTTGTTCTTGTAATAAAAACTACAGAGAAACTGCACCTGTGAAACTTTTCCCAATGTTTCATCAGAAAATGTTGGAGTGAAGGAAGGGGGCATGAGAGCTGACTAGAAGAATCAAGAGTATGTTGGAAATGAAGCAGAGACAGGATTTGGAAAATGGAGATGAACAGTAATAAAACCAGTAACAATGTGGTACTGCAATGCAATAATTATACATGTAAAATATGACAGGACAACATAATCTGGCAATATGGAATTTGTTGGACTTGTGGGGGACTCTAAAGCATATGCCCTACTTCATGTTCAAAAAAGGCTTTAGGGAGGGGAAGAGGAGGGAGAAAGTTAATTGTAAGTATTGTTTTTTTTATTACTAGCACTATTTTTGTGGTGTATGGTTTTCTTTCCATGCTATAACTTAAAGTTTTCTCAGTTATTTTTAAGTGTAATGGGAACTGTAAACAGGTGCTGCTGTTTTTTTCTCTGTCTCCCTTCTCTTTTTCTTCTTGTTCAGTTTTAAGAAATGTAGGCAATGCAATGCAATGAAAAAAAGCCTGGTTAAAATAGCATGACAAAAAAAATTAATGTGCTTTTTCTCATTCTTGCATGGGGAAATGACTGGATTAAGGACCTCAGATTGATTTAATAACAAGTTTTAAAAGTAAGCAAGTAAATAAAAAAGAATACTGAATATTATGTGGCTTTTTTCTAGCAAATACATGTACGTTCAGTAGCAATTCTGCAGCTGGTCTTCATGTTTCCATGGAAAACATCTGATAAAGAGAAAATGGCTGCCTAGTTCTCATGTCCCCATGAAGACATTCTGATAAAGAGAAACTGGCCAGTGGAGAGTGGCTAGGTGATGAAAAAAATGAGAAGAGAAATTGGCTAGGACATAATGTTCTCTGAAAGCATTCTGTTTTTTTTTCACAGCTAGAGAGCTATGAAGAAAAGGCAAACCCAATTAGTACTTAGTAGAGGCACAGGATGCACCATGAGTCTTAGCATGTTTAACCTTTCTTTTAGGTTAACTCAAGTCTGCACATATGGCTGTCAGTTTGGGACCTTTGTTCCTATTAGGAGAGTAAAACTTCAGTATTTGAAGATGTACATAGTTTTATGTGTTATTATTAAGTGAATAGGTTTTAGGGGATTATTGGGGGGTGTTTTTTTTTAGTGCTTTCAATAAAACAAGAAGTTTTATAAGCTGTGACATAAGCTTAAATGGCTATGACAAGAAACAACTGTATAAAAAGTTTGACCTGTCAAACAGTGTATGCATGTAATATAAAAGCTGGAACTAGACATTTAACAAAAAAGGTGCTACACATAAAAGGGGGAATAATAACTTTTTAGTGCAATGATGCTTTCTGTAATGTATTTAAATGTCAATGGTCTCACAGATAAATACAAAAAAGAAAGAGTAGTGAATTATATTAAAAATGTAGAGTGCAAACAGCTATGTTACAGGTGACACACTTAGAACTGAACATGTGAATTTGATAAAGAAAGGTTTTCACGGTGATTATTCAGTGGAATACCTGGGTCAAATTAGAAGAGGAGTACTTATACTAATTGCAAGAGGAGCACCAATAGTGATAAATGAGGATAAAATGGATGCTAATGGCAGAATTGTAGTGCTAAGGGGCTACTGGCAAGGGAGGAGGACTACACTGGCATGTATTTACATTCCACCTAAAACTGCTATAATGGAGATTAAGAAAATTCTGGGAGAAATAATCAGTTTTCAGCAAGGAATATTACTTATAGGTGGTGACTGGAATTTGAATTGCAACAGTGAAGATATGTCTGGGGGGGGGCAGAAGGGAAAATATAACAAAGGAGGGTAGATCTTTAAAGAAATTTATGAAAATATTTGGCATGGAATATGTGAATTCAGTAACAGTCATTTGGAGTGAATTTACATATTACTCCCCAACATGCAAAAACTGGCCTAGGCTAGGCAGAATTTACATTTCACATGAACATGTACATTTAATTGACAGTCTTGATAAGCACTCAATAACTATTTCAGATCATACGTCAATAATAACAGAAATAAAAACACACGGTAATGAAATAAAATGAGACACTGGTGCTTTCCCACCTATCTGTTAAAAAGAGAGGAATTTAAGGAATGGGTAGTGGAGGTTATTCAGGAGCTATTAAGGGAACAGAAATTTATTCTGAAAATATAGTGAGGGACCGGGATAAAATTAAGCTAGAGTTTAAAAATAGGGTGGAAATAAAAGAAAGGGTGCTATGGTTAAGAAGTAATGAGAATTAATTAGAGGGAGTGACAAATGTTAAAGTATTGCAGAATACGGGACTTTCACAGAACAAGAAGAGGATCAACTGCAGAATGCTAAACAGAAAATTAGGGATTACCTCAATAATATGCACAAGTTTAGAAAGATTGTTGTTAAGCAACTGTTTTTTGATAATAACATTAGATCACAAAAACTTTTAGCACAATGACTCAGGCAAGAGAAAGTAGAAAGGGCTGTAGCCAAGCTTAGGGAGCTTATAACAAGGAAGGTAACAAGATTTTGTAGCGGTATTAGAAATATTTTGGAAATTCTACGAAAGTCTGTGTAAAAGTAGAAAAATATGGAAATCAAGAAAAGATACAAATGGAAATGTTAATGGAAGAACTAAATATGCCAAGATTAGAGGTAGTTGAGTCTCAATTACTAATGGTTAGGATAGGAAAAGATGAGATAAAAATTATGTGTAGTCAATCTACAGGAAAGTCCCCAGGAATAGATGGTATTCCTATGGAAGTTTGGAAGCTAGGAGCAAAAAACTGATAAAGATCTGGAAGGTTTTGTTTAATAATATTTTTTCAAAGGAGGAGAAGTACCAACATCCTGTAGGAAAGCAGTGGTAGCTGTAATACCTAAACAGGGTAAAGATCCATCAGACCCAGCTTCATACAGACCCACTATAATCATGGTTTAGTACTGAAAAGTGTTCATGTCTATAGCGACTGAAAGAATGACAAAAGTAATGCCACAATTGATAAGGATCAATGTGGTTTTGTGGAGGGAAGGCAAACATTTGACAACATTAACAGAATACTGAGGATCCAGAGAGAAGCATAATGTTAAGAAGGTACCATTGTTGTTGATGGGTGTTAATGCAGAAAAAGCATTTGACCAAGTAAGCTGGAACTTTATGAGCAGGGCAATGAAAGCATTTGCATTTCCTAAAAAATTAAAAGGTTGATTAGGTGGATATATGTGGGATCAGAGTCAAAAATTAAAGTGGGTGGGGTCCTATCTGATAATTTCTGCTTGAACAGAGGAACCAGGCAGGCCGGTCCTGCTTCCCCTTTGTTATTTACATTAGAAAGAAAATAAGTGCCTCAGAAATTTAAGGATATGATTGGCATGGTAGTCAAGAAAAGGTGCTCTATTTGCAGATAATATTATTTTATACGTGACAAAACCAGAAAGCGACATTACAGTGTTATGGAACATATCTTTTCGGAATACAAAATGAATGAAGCTAAAACAAAGGCAATAAGGTAAAATATGTACCCAGACATGAATTGGTTCAGCAATAGTACTTATGGGGATATGATAAGATGAAATATTTAGGAATATGGATTAAAAATAATTCTGGTGTGGCAGCTAAGGATATGTGGGAAGAGACTAAACAAAAGATAACACAAAAACTGGGAAAATGGAAGCTTTGTTATATGGATAGTAAAGATACAAGCAGTCAAAATGTTTTTAGTTCCTTTAGTTTTATACACTAGTCAGGCATATTTTTATCAACAAGAGGAGAAGTTGTGGATAGCAATTAATAAAGAGTTAAAGGACTTTATCTGGGAGGGAAAGACAACAGGAGTCAAGTGGAATACGCTGCATTTTCCAGTAGAACAGGGCGAATTGGGATTACCCAATTTGAAGGGGAATTTCAGAGCTACACAGTTAAGGGGATGATGTTGAAACAGGGGGAAGCTCAAGAAACAAGGAGAAACTGGTATATTGGATGAAGGCCTTTAAGGAGAATAACAATAATCATACAGAATATTATATATCCATAAAGTAGGAGAAAGTATTCTAAGAACTAAGCCAACATGAGAATGGAAAAAGGAGATTCTGCCAATAGGGATGACTGCAATTAGGGATATAGACAATAATCAAGGGGGGGGGATTTATTGGAGAAAACTGGCAAAGTAACCACGGTATTGGGAGCAAATAACTAGAGAGGGAAAGATAACAGAATGGGAAGAGGCCAATAATTTATTTGGACTGCAGGTTAGAAATTGCCTTGCACATCAAGGATTGATAAAAGAGAGTTGTCAAAGAGAAAGAAACAGGTAGGTCCTAAATGAAAGACCAGCACTGCTAGAGTTTTTAGTATAATCTAGAACAGAAGCTGCCATTAAAAAAGGAATAATTAGCACAGCATATAAAATACTGGGTCTATATTAGATCACCAAACGCTTAGGTAAGGGAACGGTGATTAATCGGTCCCATGTAAGCGAAAGCTTACAAAACCGAACTGTCAGAACAGTGATTTTTTTTCCAAGGGAAAAAAATCGCTGTTCCAACTTAAAAAAAAAAAAGCACATTAAAACATGATATTAAGTGGGGGGCTTCACCCCCCACCACCACCATTTATATATATAGCAACTCCGAGACTGAACTACAGTGCCAAAAAAGTACAGTTGTGTACACTTACCATAAATGTAGATGTTCGAGTGTATTCACTGTTGCAGTCATTACATTTGGGTAATCTGCTGGCAGCTTGCCCTCAGTCGGCCTGATTAACAAAGTCTTGGGTCCTGCGTCAGTTGCTGTTCCTTCTTCCACGACGTCAGGTTGTCAGGGGTATAAAACATGCAGCTGACGCCATTACATCAGATGTCAGGTGGCCCCCAAATGGGGAGCAATATATATATATATATATATATATATATATATATATATATATAATTAGAAACATACCTCCAAACAAAAGCAAATACACCAAAAAGGCTTTTAAGCATTGTAAAAGAAAGAAGAGGTATAGTAAAAAAAAAACAGGGGGCTGGAGGGAGGGTAACCAGGACTGCAAAAGTGAATACATTCGAACATCTACATTTATGGTAAGTGTACACAACTGTACTATGTTCATCATGTTTCAGTGTTGCAGTCATTACATTTGGGTAGATTCCCAAAGCTAAAGTTGGAAGGATGGATTTCTACAGCATTAGGACCAGCTATAAGGCCCTGCAAAAACAGCAGTGGCAAAGCCAGCTCTGGATTTAGAGAAAATTGGTGAGTGATAATGCTTGCTGAAAGTATGAACTGAACTCCAGGTAGCAGCTACCAGAATATCCCTGGTAGGAACACCTCTGAGAAAGGCTGCTGAAGTAGATGCAGCCCTGGTGGAATGAGATCTGATCCCCTGGGGGATAGGTTTTCCATGGTGCTTATAACAGAAATTAATACAATGGCTTATCCATTTAGAAATGGTTTGATTTAAAATAGCCTTCTCCTCTGCCCCTGCAGCAAATACCACCAGCAGTTGTTCAGATTTTCTTTGAGATTTAGTCCTGTCCAAGTAGAATCTAAGTTGTCTGTGTACTTCCAATGAATGCAGAATCCGCTCTCCCTTGTTCTGTGGATTGGGAAAGAAAGTTGGCAAGTGAATGGACTGATTAAGAACAACACTGGCTATCACCTTGGGCATGAATGATGGATTGGTCCTGAGTGACACCCTGTCCGCATGAAAGATGATGAAAGGCTCCACTGCCATAAGGGCCTGTAATTCAGATATCCTTCTAGCTGAAGTGATTGCTAAAAGGAAGGCTGTTTCCCAGGAAAGAAATTTTAAGTCTGCAGTTGCAGCTGACTCGAAAGGAGGTAGAGTGAGTTTTTCCAATACAAAGTTAAGGTCCCAGGCAGGGGTTGGAGCTCCCCTGGGTGGTCTCAAGTTTTTGGCCCCTCTGAGATACTGCTTTAGAAGAGGATGAGAAAAGGGGGGGGGTCTGTGTTGTAATGAGCTGAAATGGCTGAGGCATGGATTTTTATGGAAGAAAAAGACAGGCCCTTGTGAAGCATCTTAGTTAAGTATTGCAAAATCTGAGGTAAATTGGGCACTGCTGTGCTCAACCCTTGAGATTGATTCCAGCCGCAGAATCTTTTTCCATTTGTCAGCATAAGATTTTCTATTACTAGGTCTTCTCGCCTCCAAAATGACATCCATCACAGGTTTGCTGAGGGATGCTAAGAGGGAATTTAAGTGATTAGCCAAGCTGCAAGATTCAATGTTTGGAACTGAGGGTGCAGAATTTGGTTCTCCTGCTGAGACAGTAAGGAAGTTGTCTGCGGTAGGTACCACGGAGAAATGTGTGACACACTGCACAGGAGTGGGTACCAGTGTTGGAGAGGACAGTCTGGAGCAATCAAAATCATTTTTGGTTTGTCCTGTCTGACTTTTAGTAGAACTTTGGAGAGCAAAGGTAGAGGGGGAAAGGCATAGACTGATAGGTTTTTCCAGCTGAAGGACAGAACATCCACTTTCCAGGCTTTTTTGTGATGAGTTCTTGTGCAAAATTTGTCCAACTGGTAGTTCTGGGGTGAGGCAAAAATATATATGTCTGGGCTCCCCCATTTGCGTGTTAACATGTTGAAAATCTGTTGTTCCAGTTTCCATTCGTGAGGGTCCATGAGATTTCTGCTTAGTTCGTCTACCAGAACATTCTGCTTTTCTGGCAGGAATTGAGCTTGTAGTTGTACTTGGTAGCTCAAGGCCGTGTTCCACAATGCCATGGCTAGTCTGCAGAGGGGGTAGGAATGTGTACCCCCTGCTTGTTTATGTACCACATAACCATGGTGTTGTCTGTCTTTATCAGTAATTGTCCTGGATGAAGGTAGTCCTTGAAGGCTATCAGTGCATTCTGTACAGCTAGCATTTCTTTTTGATTGATATGAAGGTGCATTTGATTTGGACTCCATTTGCCCTAAATGCACTTCCCTGCCAGATGAGCCCCCCATGCACAGTCTGATGCATCTGTAGTTAGGGTTTGGGCGGCAGGGGGTGGTGTGAATGGCGGTCCCTTGTTTTGGTGGCAGGCCTCTGTCCACCATAGGAACTTTAGGCGCAGGCAAGGTATGATAGGAATCATTGTTTCCAGGCTGGACAATGTTGACTCCATAAACTTTTTAAGTACCACTGAAGTTTCCTCATATGCAATCTTGCATATGGAATTAGAAGAATGCAGGAGGCCATGAACATGCAGTATTTGCCTTGCAGATAGCAGGGTTTTTGTGGCCACCTGTCTGAAGTAAGTCACCAAATGAGTTTGCTTTTCTGGCATAAGGAAAGCCATCTGGGCAGTTATATTCAAGCTTGCACACAGGAATGTAATCTTTTGAGAGGGTACCAGTTGTGATTTATTTTCGTTTATGGTGTACCCTAGACAAGTTAGAACTCTTTTTACAAATGTCAGATGTTTTAGAAGAATGGCCTGGTTTTCTGCATGAATTAGACAATTGTCCAGGTATGGATATATTTGAATATTTCTTTCCCTGCAAAATGCAATTACTGGAGCCAGGCACTTTGTGAATACCCTGGGCACAGTAGACAAGCCAATGGACAGTGCAGGGAACTGATAATGCATGCAGCCTGCTTTGAAGAGTAGTTATCTTCTGCAAGATTCCCTGATTGGGATATGCAGGTAAGCCTCTTTTAAGTTGAGAGTTCCCAACCAGGCATCCTTGCCTAGCATAGGAAGTAACTGGTGAAGAGTCAGCATCTTAAATTTTGGAATGTCCAGAAAGGTGTTTAGAGTAGACAGGTCCAGAATTGGACGCCATGATTTGTCTTTTCTGGGTACGAGGAAAAGTCTTGAATAGAAACCTTGTCCCTTTTCTGCTTTTGGTACTAGCTGAATAGCCCCCATGTTTAGGAGGGAAAGTATTTGTTTCTGAGCCTCTGCCCACTGATTTGGGGGCAGGTCTGGCCACCCATTTGGAGTTGTCAGCATGTGGAAATGAAATGTGTATCCCTGGGACACTATATTTAAAACCCATTTCTTGAATGAAGAGCCAGTTTTCCCCCCAAAGGGTTGGCTAAGAGGTAAGTGTTTGGTAATTTCAAAGGGAAGTCATTGAGACAGTTTACCATAGGGTGGTGTCTTGTTTCCAGATTTGGAAGTGGAAGCACCCCATTGCTTAATTCTGAAAGTCCCTTGGGACTGAAACCTGGTGCTTTTGGAATGCCTGGGTTTGGCCGTGGTGGCTCCGGAAGGAGCTGGAAAGGACCAGTTCTTAGTAGGCCAATGCCTACTACATTTAGGAGGTTGCACTTGTAAGAAATCTTTCACAGTTTACATAGATTTAGCTTTATCTTCCATCTTTTTTAGAACTTCTTCAGCCTTATTACCAAATAGAGAGACCTGCTGTAAAGGAGCATCCAAAAGTTTTGCTTTAACATGATCGGGCAGAGATTGCTCCTTAACTCATTCCCTCCAGTAGAGCTCTTTTGAGTGTATACCTTTAACCCCTAGTGGGCGTGGCTTCAGCATTTAAAAATTGAAGTTATCACCTTACATTTTTAACAAATACCCATTGACAGAGGTCATATATCAATACAGTTGTGTTTGCTATCATGTATGCTTCAAGATAAAATTTTCCAATACCTTGTATGTAACATGGTTTTGGACTTATTAATGCAAATATGAACAGGCAATATTTGACGCCTAGAGGAGCAGTAGGGTGTAACTGCAGAAACGCCTGGAGACGTCACTCGGCCAAGCATGCCTTCTAAGCACAGACCCAATAACAGCAGCCCTACAAGAGGCCACTAAAGAATCAAAACCACATTGCAAAGTATGTTTGCCAACTTGTTCAGCTGAATGCAATAAATTCTGCAAATCTTTACTCTCCACACAGTCAGAAATCAACATCATTTTCTGTTTAAGCAGTCCCATGATATGCTGTTGATATTTTAGCATAAGGAATTGACAGTTTAAAGCCCTGATTGCTAAGGTTGCAGAAGTATAAACATTTTTACCCCATCTATCCAGTGCTCTAGTCTCTATCAGAAGGGGTAGGATGTTTAGCAATAGAAGCCTTAATGCCCTTGGGCCCCTGAGAAATGGTTTCAGGGTCCGCAACAGGATTTTTGAAAAGGAATTTGTGGGACTCAGGAACCTTGCAGCATCTGTCTGGTTTGCTAGGGGCTGGAGGCAAGGAATCAGGGGCCATACTGAATTCCAAAAACACATCATCAACAATATCTAGTAAAGGAGGTAGAGCCAAAGGCCTATGCTGAGGAAGAAGAAGGAAATCCCTAAGCCTCTTTTTGGATTCAGAGAAATCCTGACTTTCTCAGTGGAAATGCTCCCTTAAGGTATGTAAAGTTTCTCCAAAAGAGAAATCCTCAGGCGGAGAAGCAGAGGGAATGAAATCCTCTGCATCAGAGTCCTCATAAGTAGGTATGGACAAATCCAGATTATTAGAAGAGCCAGAAGAAACAGAGTCCTGTTCAGAAGATTCATAGTCAAATTCAATCCTATGCCTCTTGGGGGGGTGGGGGGTTGACTACCCCTGATTAGAGTAATTAAATCTTCATTTTGATCATTTGTTTTTTAGGCATAGGGGCCTGAACATGTGGCCTGGGTGTCGTTTTTTTAGACACAGATCAAGATTTAGGCCTTAGCACTGAAATTGGAGTTGGTTTAATATGCAAGTCTGTAGGCATGAATACACCCTCAGAAGCCGGTGCCTGCTCAGCGGCTCCAGACCCATCCAAGGTAGAGACCTATGCAGGTTCCATATGTGAAGCATCTCGTCGCATACTGGACTCCGAATGGGTCTCAGTAGAGGCCTGTGACTCAGACGTAGCGGGTATCAGGGACTGCGAAAGCACCTCACTGAGTACTGGTGAACTGGTGAATGGCTTAGGAGAAGCGTCGGAAGTTTTGGATCTCAATGGCCTGTCTCTGTCTTTTTCTTTGTGTTTTTTTGGTATTCCGGTAGTCGGATGACTAACCAACATCATTTCTGGATAATTAAACCGAGAACCGAAATATTTTGACGCAAAAAATGTACCAACGACGGATAGTGCGCTGATTAAATAAAGCACAAAACCGACAGCAAGGTACGTCGTGGTCAGGGCCTAGGCAAGGATTATTATTAACTTTTACTGACATCGGTAAGGACCAAGAAAATGTTTCCCCAACGGGATACTTAGCTTTTAGTTGAAGACTTTGGTTCTGAAACTCAAAAACGAAAATTTAAGGAGTCGGCCGACCGGCACTTGCGAACTGCTTCTGCTTCGGGCACCGCGCGGCAAGAAAGACAGATGTAATGGCATCGGCTGCATTTTGCTGTCTTTGTTAAGCTTGTGGGAGGACTGTAAAGTATATACCCCACATTACATCATTACTATTTAGAAGGGCATTCAAAGGAAAAAGGTAACTATAAGTAAAGCAATTTTTCTTATTATTAGTGATTACATAAAACATTTCATGATATAAACGGCATGTTATGTATAGTGAAGCAGTTTAGTGTAGTGGGTAGCCAGGGGTATTTTAAATGTGTCAAGGACTATTGTATGTGTTAAAGATATTACAGTAAACAAGTAATTTTTGAGTTGGAAGAAGTTTATTAACTGAAAAACGTCTGGAGAAAAGCAAGTTTAATTATATCATGGGATCTTGGTGGGTGTGGGTGTAAAAATGCACTGAATATATTACATGGAGAATTACAATATTTTCTTTTATTCTTACAAGGGTAAATGTCTAGATTAATGTCCTCGGCTCAAGCTATGAAGTGTTTTTTGAAAGCAAGTAGGCTTGAAAATAAGACAAAATGCTGAAAGCTGTGAAAAATGATAATGTTTCTTCCATTATCAAATGCTCAATAGGAGGCAAGAAGTCTGCAAGTGAAGGCAGTTGTACATTCTGTTCTGAGTGAAATTTACAAAGATTCATTGCTGACTATTATAAAAAGGCAATCTGTCTACAGGTGCAAGTAATTCATCTTGAAAGTTCTGTCCATTCTTTGCTTAGGGAAATGCAAAATTTAAAGGTACAATGGCAAACAGTTCACTGAAAAATGCTGCCTGAAATTATTGAAAGTGAATAACAGATACTAGCCTCCCTATCAGCCTTAAAATTTTAATGCATTTAATAGAACAGTGTAGACTGTAGTTTTATTTAAATATAGCCAGTGCTTTTTCTTGGGGCTAAAAGTTAGTGTTTTCTAGAAGCATACAAGGTATTTTCTGGGAAAGGAATAGAGATAAAAAAAAACAGACAGCAAACAGTGTAAGTGGGAACACAGGCTGTAGCATTAGCTTTAGCATGGGTAAACTTAATTTTAGGTAAGGTAATGCCTATAGGTGCAGCTATCAATTTGTTAAAACTGTTCCTATCTGGAGGGTTAAATTTAATTTTTTGAAGATGGATATAGTTTAGTGTGTTTGTTCTAATTTAACAGTGGCTGGGGTATACTGAAAAATATTTATTTATTTTAACATTATTTTACCAGGATAAATCCAGCTGGACACAAAGTGTCCGTTTTCAGTGGAGTCCTGGGGAGAAAAGCTCCAAATAAGTTAACAGAGAACATACATGATTTAGATAATAAAAAAACTGGTATACAAGGTAAGAGAAACAAAGAAGTACACGAACAATTTTGTAAAACAATAAGATACTCAGGAGTAGAGCCCCTATTTGCAATATTTACAAAAAAAGTACATATCAGGTGAGTATATCAGGTGAGAATATAGTGCATGAAATGGAGGCATACAGCGGGTCACTTATATGGAGTAGTGAGTCTTCAAGGGGGGTCTTTGCAGTTGCAGAGAGGGTTAGCATAGAGGTGTGAATTAAGAAGGCCTTTGAAGGTGCTTGTGTGACTTTGTAGCCTGAGTTCAGGTGGGAGGGTGTTCCATACTTTAGCAACATTATAAGAGAATAGGGCCTCCCAGCGCTGTTATTGCATGGGTTGATTTCAATCAGGTTTTTTGTTACATGAACGTAGTTCCCTTTTGGGGTTGTGAAAGTTTAGTATGCCAGCTAGGGCAGGGCTCTTCCCTGGATGAAAAAGAATTTGATTGGCTATGATCAGTTGGTGGTAGCGTAGGAGGTTTGGAAATTCTAACCAGTGCAGTTTAATTAGGGATTGGCAGTGGTGGGAATGTGATCTATTACTGGCAGCAAACCTAGCTATTTTACTGTAGCATACTCTGGAATAGACTGCCCATACATGTCAAGCAGAGAGCTTTACTGGCCCTCTTCAAAAGGAACCTTGAGTGATGATTGGATGGGAGACAGGAAATTCACCCCGGGGATCATGTCAGTTGCCCTGCTAGACAGGGGCCCAGAGAAGTAAATATTGTGGGAAGAAATATCCAGGGAATTGTTATGGCTAGGCTTGCATAGGCCCTAGGGCCGATAGCCTAGTACCAACCTATGAACCTATGTGGAGATTTTGTTCAGGTTAGTTTTGTTAATGTTGGTGAGGACTGGAGAGGCATATAGTAGTGTTGATAAGAGATGAGTTCTGGCTATTGTTGTTCTAGTTTTGGGTCTTAGGAACAGTATGCAACAATATAGGCAACAAAGGTTTTTATGGACTTCAGAGATAGTTTGGGATATGTGCTTGTTGAATTTAAGTTGTTGTTCAATAGTGATGCCTAAGAGTTTGGCCTCAGTTACTGGAGTGATGAGGGTACCATTGGTTGACATGATGGTAAAGGGGGCAGAGGAGTGATTGATTAGGTGGAATAGTATTAGCTGTGTTTTTTGGGGGTTTAATATTAGTTGGTAATTGTTTAGCCAGTTCTCTACCTCAGTGAAAGATTCCTGGGCTTTACTTTGTAGTAACTGGATGTTTGGTGCTGAGCAGATTAGAGTAGTATCATCCGCATACTGGACAATGTTGGCTTTAGTGGTAGCTAGGTGGAGATTATTTGTAAATATGTTGAAGAGAAGGGGACCAAGGACTGAACCTTGTGGGACACCGCATGTGACAGGGAGTGGGGGGGGGGATAGGGAGTTGCCCCATTTGACAGATTGTGACCGGTAGTTTAGGTAACTGTAAAACCATTTTAGGGTGGTGTCATCGAGGTTGAGTTCTGCTAGGCAGGTGAGGAGTTTGCTATGGGAAACTGTATCAAATGCCTTGGACAGGTCTAAGAAGGTGGCAGTGACCAGCTTCCCTTGGTTCCTATGCGAGTTTAAGGTATTGGAGAAGTTAATTAGAGCAGTGTTGGTGCTATGAGAAGGTCTGAATCCTTGTTGGGTTTTAGTTAGAAGGTTGTTAGTTAACAGATGTGTAAGGATTTGGTGGTGGATACATTTGTCTAGAATTTTTGAGAGGGGTGATAGGATAGCAATGGGACGGTAGTTGGAGAGGTCAGTAGATGGACCTCCCTTATGGAGAGGGATGATATATGAGGTTTTCCATAATGAAGGAATGGAATGCAAGGAGATAGATCTGTTAATGAGTATGGAGACGGGGTAGCAGATGGCCTTGGATGCAATTTGGCGATATTGAGCTGGGAGACTGTCGGCAGCTAGGGTGGTAGGTTTGAGTTTAGCTAAGAGATTTTGAATGGTTGTAGTTAGAACTGGGTTAAAAGTGAAGGGGGTGGAGTTAGTCTGGTAGTTTAAGGGTTGATGTTGGGTCATGGGTGATATTGCACTTACCAGGTTCAGTATTGAAGAGGTAAAGTAGTTATTAAAACTAGAGGCTATGTATGGATCAGTGCCTGTGATATCTGTGGGTGGTGTGGTAAATTTATCAGGTTGAAGGATGTTGTTCACTGCAGCCCAGAATTTCTGTGGGTTGTTGTTATGTTTACTTTGTAGGGAAATATAGTGGTGTTTCTTGTCCAACCTAACCTGCTTTTTTGCTTTATTTCTGAGCTCAGCAAAGCTTTGCCTAGTTATGGGAGCTTTGTATTTTTGCCAAGCTACCCAAGCTTTGTCTCTAGTCTTGAGTAAGATATTTGTGGCTTTGTTTAACCAGGGGGCAGGGTTACTTCACAATCTTATAGTTTTTAGTGGGGCTAGATAGTTTAAAATCTCTAGGAATTTGGCAGATTAAAGTATTCTACTGCATTACCCAGGGGAAGGGTTTTTATGGGAGCCCAGTCACAGGATTTTAGGACTTCTGAGAATTGTTCTGGGGAGAAGTTTTTTTGGGAACGGATTTGTAAGAGAGTGGGAGTGTTAGTAGATTTTATTGTGTGCCGAAGGAGAAAGATTGGGTTATGGTCACTGAGGGAGTCAGGTAGTATTCCAGATAGGTGGGCAGTATTGGGCTCGTTAGTCAGGATCCAGTCTAAGGTGGATTCTCATTTGGTGGTTTTGTCAATTCTTGTGGGTGAGTATATGAGTTGTATGAAATTATATCAGTTTATGTGGTTGGTGGCTATGGGTGAGTGTATAGTGTTCCAGTCTATGTTGACATCACCTAGGAGTAAAGTTTCTTGGGACAGGGAGTAGGAAGCCCAGTGGAGTATAGATTCTAGTGTCTTAAAGTTTTCTCCTGGTGGTATATAAATGCTGAGTAGGTTTAGTTGTTTGTGTTGGTTTAGTAGGATTTTGGTGAATAGGGTCTCGGCAGTGTTGAAATCTGGGGATTCTTTTTGAAGGAACTGAACTTTTAATTTAAATTTGTAAAGAAGGGCAATGCCAGCACCTTTTCTGTGAGGTCTATCAACTCTTAATATGTTGAAGCCAGGTGGAGTTATAGAGTTATCTTTAATGTGGGGTTTAAGCCATGTTTCTGTAATCACTATAATGTCTGGGTTGTATACAGAGATCATTCCATGTAACTGTTCTATTTTATTTATGATATTGCGAATGTAGGTTTAGAATGAGTAAATCAGTGGGTTTATGCTTAAATGGGAGGTAGGGGTTGGGTGTGGTATGGGTGTTGTATGTTGGGCCATAGTTGGGGTGGATATCACCTCCTAGTAGTAGTTGGGCTGCAATGCTGGTAATGGTGTTAAGGTAGAATACAGTTAGGAAGTGGTATTTGAGGCTGGGGCATTTTTTGGATTGTGAGGAGTAATGGATAGGAGAGATGAGTTGAAAAATTAAAGGGTAAAGGATAATTGGTTGTGCGTTTGCAGGTATGAAGGGATGGTTTGTGGTGTATGATAGGGTGGGGGATTTGATACAGTGCATAGTATTAAGTGGATGGTGATAAGGAGTAATGAAGGAGAAAAAGTAAAGACAGATGGATAGGGAAGAGTAATGTGATGATATGGTTAGGGGAGTGTGTTGGTGACATGGCGACTGAGTTATCTGTGTTGGCAGACTGTGGATGGGTGTAGAAGGAGAGACATGGTATGCAGTTATGTGGTTTATTGGAATAGAGGTTGTGGTGGGTTTAATGGAGTGAGGGTGCGGTTTAATTTTAATAATATGCAGTATAAACAAAATCTTTTAAGATATACAATAACAACATCAGACAGAATACAATAAAATAAATGTTACAATGTCAAAATAGATAAGAGAGTATATGCATACAGTAGAAGTTTTTTTTTTCTATAGTCTATTCAAATACACTTAGATTACTAACTTATACAACATGAACAGAACTGTGCCCTAAGCAATCTATCCTAACAATTCACAGGAAAAAAACAACAGCATAATCCAGTACCAAGTTATACATTAAATATAAAATAGCAAAAAACTGTCAAGCAAAAATACAAAAGCATGTAATCAAATATGTCAATTCCGCTAGAGTGAAAAACTCTAAAACTCCACTGCGATAATCACAAGTCACTGACCCCAAGACCCTTAGTTAAATCAAATTAAAAATATCAAAAGACCATACAGCCTATAAATGTCAGTTTAAGTGTTATAAAACAAACCGACCTGTAAATTCAAAAATACCAAAAACTACTTTGGCATATATATCAAAAATATATATACACACCCATCTTATATAGTCTGATGTGCACTAATACAAAATAGTGCTGTCCACTGAGTAATTAGAACAAACTTCCATATCTATAACATAACTTGTCTTAAAGTTTGTTCACATACCTAAGATCCCATATATTTCCCAACAGATCATCAAACTAACATACCAAAATCAAAAAATCAGTGAGTTTGTTGCTACTACTTCTGACAAATAATGCTACAAAAATAAGATGTTAAACCAAACAATCCTAAATATATTTTAATTTTAACAAAAATGTTGTTAAATAAGTGTCCATTATAAGTGAGCTGTAGTTTCTATTAAAGTTTGTGGATGCAGGGCCCCAAGTGACTAAATATATGTTCACCAGAATTATCCAGACGTCAGCATTCACTTCTTCGTCCGTTGACCATATAACGCCACTATTCCAAACACGGTTTGTCCATAAACATAAAATAAGTATGCACTTAGACTGAGATTAGGTCCTTAGGAATCTGGCCCATAGGCTTTACATTACAACAAGAGAAGAAAGGCTTTACAGAAACAAGATTAATAAAATAAAACAAGCAGAGGACCGTATAATCAGAACTTGAAATAAATAAACGGTCCAGGCAGCAGCAGCAGGAAACGGCTCTGATCGGGAGGCCTCTGTCAATTTATTTCAAAGTCTTACTGGCATGCAGATGTTGGTTGAATATCAGCACGTTTTTTTTTTTTTTCTGTGAGATTTTTGTACTCTGCTTGCCGCTTTTATCGTTGAAACAGACAGCTGTGCTGATATCGCAAAAGCTGAGAAAAATCGACCCACTGTCACTGTCTCACTGCAGAAGGTGAATGAAATTCCAGTATTATAACTGTGAAACCGGCGGCGTCTCGTTAGTTCCGATACTGATAGTCTGGCTCAATTCAGATCCGGCATTTAAGACTTCCGTTGCCATCTACCCGGGTAAAATTACAAAGTCTTGAAAAATGTGGCATAGTTTCAAATGGAGATGAGAAGAAACAACTGTATAAAACATCTGCCTGTCAAACATTAGTGTGTGCATGTAACACGAAAGTTGGAAATACAAATTCACAAAAACTGTCCTGTATAATAGGTTGAAGGAACACATTTTTATCATAATGGCTAAGCTAACCATACTATTTTGGAATGTAAATAAACTTACAGACAAAAAGGAAAGAGTAGTGAATTATATTAAGAAATGTAGAGTGCAAATACCAATGTTTCAGGAGACACATGGAAAGAAATAAGCACATATACATAAGGAATATCACAGACAAAGAGAAAAGGGGAACAATTATACTAATTGCTAGAGGCTCCAACAGTGACAGAAGAGGAAAAAAAAGACAATAATGGTAGATTTTCTGCAGTAAGACCCCTAGCCGAAAGACACAAACAAGGGGTTATTGGCAAGACAAGAGGATTATGCTGGTATGCATTTAAATTCCACCCAGATTTTGGGAGAAATAATCAACTTTCAGCAGGGAATACTACTTATAGTTGTGGACTACAACTTGATTTGGAATAGTGAGGATGTATAAGGGGAACCTAGAATGGAAAATATAACAAATGAGGGTAATTTCTGAAGATGTTTATAAAAATATTTGGTATGTAAGATGTGAATTCATTAGTAGGAACTCTGACAGAGTTTACATAACACTCCTCAAGGTACAATAAGTGGGCTAGACTAGACAAAAATTATATTTCACAGGAACATGTGCATTTCTTTGAAAGCTTGAACACATATCCAGTACCTACTTCAGATTGTGCACAGATGCAAAATAAGACAAAAATGCAGAGTAATGAAGCAAAAAAAAAAAAATGAGACACTGGCACTTTCCCATCTACCTGTTAAAAAGAGAAGAATTTACTACTACTATTATTATTATTATTATTATTATTATTATTATTATTATTTAGCCTTCATGAGTGGGATACATGTCATTTGTCAACACAGTCCCAGGGATAAAACTCCAATAATCACATACCTAGACAATATACAGTATATGTTTATTCTCTACACTGAATATACTATTTTCATCTTGGTCACGTACATTTTTGCATACAATATTAGCTGAAACTGATTAATGTTAGCATTGCGTTATACAATCTGTGACTATAGGAAGAACAGAAAATAAGAAACAGCCTGTGTATTTGCATAGGGTTGTAGCACAAACAAAGAACAACATGGGAAGACAAAGATTGAGAAATTAGTAGTGGTAGGGTTGTAGCACAAACAAAGAACAACATGGGAAGACAAAGCTTGAGAAATTAGTAGTGGTAATTATCTAAGAGTTATTAGGAAAGATAGAAATATACCCGGAAGATAGAGCTAGTGAGTGGGATAAAATGGAAATGGAGTTTAAAAACATGGTAGAAATAAATGAGAAAGTGATACAGTTAAGAAGTAATAGGAATTACGTAGAAGGGTTGTTAAAGGTTAAAGTATTATAGAACAAGGGGAAATCTTGCAGAACAAGAAGAGACACAAATGCAGTGTGCTAAAGAAAAAGTAAGGGAGTATCTGTATGAAATGCACGAGTTTAAAAAGACTGCTATTAAGCCACTGTTTTTTTTTTTTTTTATATAATAACCGCAGAGCACAAAATCTTTTAGCACAGCAACTTAGGCAACAGAAAGTAGAAAGGGTTGTCACCAAACTTAGGGAAACTATAACATGAAAAATAACCAGGGATCTTATATGGGTCTATAACATATATTCGAAATTCCAAACTGTTGAACACCATATGTTCGAACTTGGAATTTCAAATATTGAAAACACTGAATGCTCAGAATAGCAAATTTTTTTCCAGGGAAAAAATTTGCTGTTCTGAGAAACAAACACACAACACAAGCACACCAAGATAAATAAACCATACACATACAATTAACAAAACCCAACCCCACACTAAGCCACACATACATTACTAACTATCCACTTACCTTAACCCGCACCCTAACCCTAAGGTCCGTACCTCTCATACCACAGTGGAGGAAATAGCGAAGCCACGGAATGGCCCACTGAAATCTTGCCCTAGGTAAGATTTCGATGTTCCGAAGCTTCGCTATTTTCACCATTCAATATTTTGGGTTTGATGTTTTCACGTTCGTCATTTTACCTCTTCGGAATTTTGATACAGACTCTCTTATACAGGTATTAGAGAAATTTCGCAAATTTTATGAAAATTTGTAAAAAAGCAGAGGTG
The DNA here is from genome assembly GCF_019279795.1 of Protopterus annectens. NCBI lineage: Eukaryota > Metazoa > Chordata > Ceratodontiformes > Protopteridae > Protopterus > Protopterus annectens. Next base: position 257,958,369 of record NC_056733.1, read on the forward strand.
TGGGAAATCAAGAAAGAACACAAATGGAAATATTTATGGAAAACTTAATTATGCCAAGGTTAGAGGCAGATGTTAGAAATCTTACAAGTAAAAGAAATAAAAAAGTTGAACTACATGCCTAGATTATCCAACATAAGCCTGAGGTTCTTGCTGTAACTGAAACCTGTCTTAAATTCAGCATAAACGAAAGAGGAATGGTGGTGTTACTGCTTTAATATTTCACAGTACCTACCACATTTCCCCTTACAGCAAACCAACACCAAAACTCAGTTCAGCAGAGCTTCTTATTGCTTTCCTCAAAACAAACTATTAGAAACAAATATGTATTACTGTCCTTTACATCCATCTCGGCAAAAATAAGCTATACTTGAAGATAACCTACAATGGATATCCATAACATTTCCACAAGAAAAAAATATTACTAGGTGGTGTGACTGTCAACTGGTGGGACATAAACTCCCCTACATCTAGCATGAACTTATATGGTTTCACACAACTAATTAACAGCCCCACACATTAGAGCAAGTCATCAAATTCTCTATTAGACTGGATTCTAGTATCAGACGCTAGCAAATACTCCACCACAGGTACAGTGCCAGAATCTCAACATCTCACACATCCAGTTAAACAACATATTTATAAAATAATATGTAACCTTTCAAAGTTTAACCCAGAAACGTTCATTACTACGCTATCACCTATTAACTGAAACTTCTAAAATTCTCCCCTTAGAAGATCCTGTAACTGAATTCAATACAACTTTTTTAAATATTCAAAATAGCCTTGCACCTCCTAGAACCTCCTAGAAGGAGGAGACTGAAAACAAGTAATGCAATATGGCTATCCAAACACAAATGAATGCAAATGCAGGATTCGGAAAAAGCATGGAAAGAATGGCAAAAATATAAAACACCTTAATGTCTTGAAGACTTCAGAATGTTTTGCAATCATACTAAAAACAAATAAACAAAGACAAAAAACTATACTATAATAACTTTCAGAATAACACTAAACATAATCCTAAAAAATTTTGGACCTCCATTACATCCTGGCCAAAAATTCAATCCATCCCCTCTCCCGATAACTCACCACTCGAAACTGCAATACAGTTCAACTCTTATTTTACAGACAGTATAGCATCTCTAACCAAAGATCCCTCAACATCTAATCCCAGCCCTGCCCAACAGCCACATATCACCACATTCACATTCACTTTCACCTTCAAACCTGTGCCCACATCTTATATAAAACTACTCATAAACAAACTTAAACCATGCTCTTCTTCAGCTGAAGACCTTCCAAGCAAGTACCTAAAAATAGCAGCCAATAGGATTGCCTATCCTATCTCAATCCTTATAAATAGGTCAAGTCCAGGAATTCCACATGCTCGCTCTCTGGAATAAGTCACACATTATCCCCCTCCACAAAGAAATCTATAGCAATCTTACCTCCTCTAGCCAAAATACTTGAAAAATGTATTCTAAAACAATTGCTAGATTATCTCCTGCAGGAAGAGCTCTTATCCCGTACACATGGGTTCTGTCCTTCCCACAATACTAGCAATGTCCTTTCTAACCTAAATCTACAGACAATGGCGAACTAGGCTCTTCCTTATTTCTAGACTTGTCTAAAGCCTTCAACACAGTTTATCACAGCAAACTTCTACTTCAAACATCCTCACTAGTTCTCTCTCAGCCCATCCTTCTGTGGTTCAAAAGCTACCTTTCCAATAGGTGTCAGTAAAATGGCACCCCATGCTCTCTCCTTACCTCCCAGTCACCATCAGTGTGTCACAAGGCTCTATTTCTGATCTCCTCTCTTTAACATTTTCACTAACACCCTCTATACTTCCACAAAACAGAGCACCCTAATACAATACGCAGATAACTCCACTCTCATCTGCATATCTGACAACATAGTACACCTAAAAAAAATTACTCAGGAAGCTTTAACAGCAACTGAAACATTTCTTCGTAACTCGCAACTCATACTCAACCCAAAAAAGAACAAACTACTACTTTCTTCCCCAAATCCCTCTCTCACAAAAAAATAAAAATAAAAATAAAGCCCTCTCTCTTGATAATATAACCACTGAAGTAATTTCTCATAGTCAACTATTAGGGGTGATACTGGATGATAACCTTACATTCAAACCTGCATATACAAAATTGCATAAGAAAAAAATAATCAAAAACTAGGGATGCTTTACAGAGCCAAAAACATTCTCAATGATGCAACTAAAGCTATAATTGCCACTACTTATCTCCTTCCTACTCTTTTTTATGGCACTCCCATCCTTATTAACCTCCAGACTTCACAAAAATTAAAACTTGAACAACAGTATAAATAAGTTGCTACATTTGCAGCACATAATGCTTTCAGAACCCACCACTGTATAGCACTGAAAAGCCTAAATTGGTTATAACTGTCACATCAATTAACATATACACAACTTTTTACCCCCTATAAAATTGTCCAGCATCCATCTGCCTGTCCAGCACTAAAAACATTCTACTCAACTAAGTTCCCAGATGGTCATTGTGAACCAGTGACCAAAAAATGCCTGTCTGTCTACAAACCTAGTAAATCTGCTGAGCATTGTCTGTACTTATACAAAGTTGCTAAGGCCTGGAACTCCTTACCTGTGTCCATCAGGTCTACACCCCCCCCACCATCTTTCAAAATCACCTTTTCATTCCATACACCTCCTTATAGCAGAAAGGAAGTTAGTGAAGAAGGGAGAGTAAGGAGGTATATGGAATGAAAAGGTACTTGTTCACATTTAGGGATATAGTTTGTCCTGTTTTTTAACAAGAAAAAAAGACAGATTTTAGTTAGGAAGTCTTTAGAGTGATTTTGAAAGATGGTGGGGGTGGGGGTTAAAAAAAAGTCTGTTACTGAAGCTAAGGATATGTGGGAAGAGGCTAAACAAAAGATAATACAAAAATTGTGGAAATGAAACTGTTGTTTACTGGTAGTAAGATACAAGCAGAGAAAATGCTTTAGTCCCATTAGTTTTATGTGCTTGTCAGGAATATTTTAATCAACCATAGGAAAAGTTGTGGATAATGATTAATAAAGAAGGGAAGGAATTCGTCTTGGAGGGGAAGAGGGAAAGAGTTAAGTGGGATAACTTGATCCATCCAATAGAACAAGGCAGTTTAGGATAACATGATTTGAAAGGATATTTAAGAGCTACACAGTTAGGGCTCATACATATAACACAAGCAGAAGGCTATAATTGAAAATGGAAATGGATGATGATGATGAAGGGAGATATTCAAGAAATGAGAGAATGTGATTTTGGATGTGGATCCTTAAGGAGAATAAGAACCAACACACAGAATATTATACTCATAAAGTAGCAGAAAGTATTCTAAGAACTAAGCCAACATGAGAACGGAGAAAGGACATTTTGCCAGTAAGGATGACTGCAAGTAGGTGTACAAAAAATAGGCAAGTGGAGGCTAAAATTTCCAATTAAAAAATAGTAAATGTGCAAAGGTATTGGAAACAAATAACTAGACAGAGAAAGGCAACAGAGTGGGATGAGGCCAAGAAGATGTTTCAACTGCAGGTTAGAGACTGCCTTCCCCACCAGGGACTGATGCCAGAGTATAGGCAATGAGAAAAGGATGGGGGAATCTTATGTAAAAGACTTGTTCTATTACAGTTCTTAGTTACACCTAGAATAGAAGCTGCTGTTAAAAATGGGATAATGAGTACATTTCATAACAAAATCCACCCCCAATGTAAATTTGTTCTGAAGAAGCCTGGGAGTGTTCCGGATGAAAGCGCTAACATTTTTATATGTTACTGATTACTTTTGATATTAAATTGCTCTGCTTTATCAGTTTGGAGCCTCTTTTTCTGATTTTCATGGTTGTGTCACTTGAAGAGTTCTTTGTTAGTTCGGTGTTGTTATAGATGGAAGGGATGTGATTTACATGTGCGTTGTAGTTTTCAATGTTATGATGCACACTTTCAGTGTTGTGAGTTTTCGTTGCTTAGGCTTTTCAGTGTTTTGCATTTTTGATGTTGTGGTCTCAGTGTTTTAAATTTCAATGTTATAAAAGTTCAATGTTTTAAAGTAGACACCTGGGAACATATGTTTTGAGTGTGTAATGAGTTGGCAGATTTTAAGAATTCCCTACAGAGTGTTCTGGCAGAAATATTAGGTGATCAAATGGCTGTAACTAAGGAAATGATTTGTTTGAGCTGGAATAGAGGACCTGAACTGCCTAGACACAGTGAGGCATTATTAAATTTCATTCTACTGTCTGCCAAAAACGCAATTACTAGAAAATGGAAATCAAAGACTAAACCAATAGTATTTGAAGTACTGAATATTGTAAAGGCGATATAAGAACTGAAGAGGGATCATTAGAAAAGGGAAGGAGTAAATTACATAGAAATAAATGGAAATTGTGGGAACTACGCATGCAAAATAATGTTCAGGAGGAGGAGTGAAGTTCAAGTGAAGGCAAGAATTCAGCAAATGTATGTAATGCTGGACTGATGATAGTTACAAAGAAAGAAAGAAAAGATCTATGGTGTATAATATATGTAAATGAAAAAACGCTATTTTTTTCTGTTAATGCATGTTTGCCTACATCTTATGAGATAATTTAATAAAGGTGTTTAAAATGTAATTATTTTTTTCATATCAGAAATGTAGGAGAAATGAGCTAAGTTATACTAAAGCTGTAATGAATTAAGAAAAAAAAAATACAAGCAATTCTTTAAAACATGAAAATAAAAAGTTATCTTTCAGCAAATACACAATACTGCCAGAATATATTTCAGTTTGAATGTTAAACTAATTCCTTATGTACACATCTGCAGTGCTTGAAGCAAAATACTTCTTGAAAATACTACTTCAGTTCAGAGGAGTATGCAACTGGGAAAACAAGAAAGCTGCTTCCAAAATTCAAAACTGAAGGCTGGAACATCTACAAATTTAGAAAGAGACTGCTAGAAGAAGATATGCTGGATGTTCCTACTGAAGTATGTACAGAGACAGAGTTGTTTGTAAGAAATTTGCAGACTCTATTTTGATGTACAATGCTAATGATAGGGCACAATATATTCCTTGCTAAAATTAGCAAGAGTCTAGACTAGCTGATAGGGTTTGCTGTTTATCACCCACCTGTTCAAATTTTTATTTTAAATTTCCTTCACAAGGTTATACTCATTTGCATAAATGCTTTAAGTGAAATGTTTTATCTTATTTTATTTATTTCAAGTAAAATGCTTTACTATTCAGTGTTAAATGCTTTATGGTTGGTGACTTACTTACGCTAGAGCATAAGGGTTTGTATGTTGAACCATCATACTACTGAATGTTTTGTTTCCGCATATCCTAGAGTTGCTGCTCACAGCTAAATGCTACCATTCAAATATTTGAAGACCAGATTATTTTAAGAGTAAATGACAGTTTAAGTTGTTGGCTTTGCCCATGCAGTCTGGCGGGTGGTGGCATTATAGTAACATTCCAAGACAGAAAGTTCAGGGCAAGTACAAGGCAGTCTGCCTATGGGAACGAGAAACTGGAATGGAGCCAAATTGTATAAAAGATGAGACCTCAGGACAAGGTATTCAAGGGTAAATCATCAGTAAAATCAGACTTCCTAAAGAAAACCATCACAGAAAACACACGGTTGCCAAAGGACAGCCTTCTGGCTGAGGGCACGAAGGTGATACAAGCTGAAGCCAGCTCCCCATGAGAAGATGGAGTAGACCTCCTTGGCCCTTAAGCCATTCTTAACTTCACCTTTATATGCAACATTATTAAGGTGTTTTATCACAAAACACCAGAGCAATGAACAAATAAGAATCCATAAAATACAACCAACATTGAATCACAACTAAAATTTAGATGAAAGAATAGTGAGTACACCCTAGTTATCTCATCTTGTCATATGTCATGCAAAACAGATATGTTTTAAGTACCCTTTTGAAGGCTAATAGCATTGGGCAATTGCACAGCTACAGTGGCAGAAAATTCTACACATGAGATGCTTGACATGAAAAGGAATAACATCCACAAGAAATAAACATCTGAACTACTCTAGGACTGAGACTACAAAAGTCAAAGTGCCGCTAAGGTGAGAAAAGTGTACCTGGTGAAAAGGAGTATCCTAAGAGTCTCTAAAGGAGGAGGAAGGGGTAAGACCTCCAATGCTCGTATGTAGGATGTCCTAGGCCAAGGAGGGTAGGCAAAAGTATCATCCTTCCCTAAGAAGCAGAGCCGCTCTACCATTCCCTGGGTGGTGACTGGAACCTAGGCCTGCTTTCCAGCTCCCCTTGGGACATTGCTAAACAGCACATTACTGCTGTAAACTGTATAGGGACTCTCTCGCTGTCAAGCTCCAGCTGGTGACTACTAAATAACCCCTTGACAGCAGCCTTTAACTTCACCCACAGTAAGCAAAAGGGAACAACAGGCTAAGACTCTATGTGAAACCAGTTGGCTAAGTTGCATAGACTGATGTGAGATGCTTGGCCCCACTTCCTGGGCATTTTTTAGGGCCTCCTCTTTTTCCCTAAAAGAGAAAGAAGTCAGGTGGGGGAAGTGGCCAAACTCACAAGGGGAGCTGTTTAACAACCACCTAAGCATGGCCTGAAATCCCTGCTGAAATATCCTGTGTAAATGAGAACAAAAGGTGGTCCAAATCATCCCCAAGAGGGAAGATTGCTGCCAAGGGGACTGATACAGGCAAAGCCCTATGTGTGCCACACTAGCAAGGGTATGCAAATGGCAATAAATACTGGAAAAGTGACAGCAGTCTGCATTGTAAAGACAATATCCTTCCTGACCTGATCCGTCCTTCCTCATCTTAGACTCAGACAGGATCCCCACAGTAGATGGAGCCACATTCAGGAGGAAGGAACTCTGAACTTGGACAGTTTATATGCAATACATAGCTGGGGGGCTCAAGTCCCAATGTCACAAAGAAAAGTATAACTGTGTAAGGAACTTACTGTAATATCAGATATGCAAGGAGGATCACTGTTTCAGTACAGATAATCAATGGGACTTCTGCCACAGAAAGCCAGATACCTAGCCTTACTTACAGAGTTTTACACCCTTCTGCCTCCTAGTCAAGTAAATGTCCACTTCTCTGGGACATCACCCCATACATAATATAAAGATGACGTCTGCTTGTGCCATCTTTAGTTCTTTCATGCTTTAGAGGTAGATAGTACGGACTCAAAGACTAACTCTTGGACTTTTTCCTGTTACAGTGGAGTTCCTACCACAACCTGGTACAGAGATAAAAAGACCCTAGGATTCTGGGCTCCCCTGGATCCATCTAGATCTGGGGAAGCTAGAGACCCTGTTATAAGGGAGATGACAAGTTCAGGGTGGGGGGGGACTGAGCCATATCAGCTGTAGAATACCCCAGGGAAGAAGGCGGGAGGGAAATATTGCAACAGTGATCCCAACTGAGCATCTATTATTAAGTTCCTTGTACAGTTGCATTATATCCATTGTACGGATCACTACTGCAGTAGCAATAACCAATGGGAACATTCCCAAAACAAGAGATAGGTGCAGGATACTTTTCTGTAGAAGGTGGCTCCTGCAAAACAGCAGTGGCAAAGTGTGCAATGCTTCTAGTTGCAGTGTCTATTCTGAAAATGTGTGGACTAAGAGACAAAATGCTGCATGTACTATGGCTTGCATGTGGTGGCAGCTGTGCTCTTGGAGTACATGACATTACAAACCCTTCAAGTTTCTTGCCATGATCTGAACAAAAAGATAAGAAATGTGGTAATGTGCTAGCTGTTTGGTGATGGCCAATTTGGAAAAAGTCCGGAATGGTTCCTTGCACACAAATGGCCATAGCTCAGATATTCTTTTAACAGACATGGCAGCAAGGAGAAGAGCTGCCCTCTAAGTTAAAAACTTGAGGGTACACATGCTACTGCTCAAACAGAGCCCAATCCAGCTCTCCTAAAAGAAAATTAAAGTCTCATGGAGGAGTAACATCCCTTTAGGTGGTCTCAAATGTAGTACCCCTGTAAAAAATTCTTTAACTCCAGCCCTCAAGTTTTTAACTTAGAGGGCAGCTCTTCTCCTTGCTGCCATGTCTGTTAACAGGGTATCCAAAGGCATGCATTTTGAAATCGCTGAAAGATTTACCTTCTACAAGGCATAACCTAGTCCTGACCTGTATAACTCTGTCAGGTACAGCAGAATTAAGGATATACTGCTGATCAGGGATCCTGAGTCTTCCTCTGGCAATACTTTGAAACTCTGTTGTTCAGCTAGGTAAAATTTCCTTGTTGCAGGATTCCCAGCCTTTCTCCTGACGTTAAGCATCATATCTCCTGTAAAAAGATGACTAAAGGGTAGTAATGTCAAATTGTACATACTGTCAGTCTGTGTGTATGCAGATTTGGGTGCACTAAAGACACCTTGAGCTGAGTCAGGAGATTCACATTTTGAAGCATAGCAAATAGTTTCTCCCTTGCCACCTCCCTGGTGCTACTTTTTTTTTGGATCACTCTAGAGGGTAGTGGGATCAGAGGATACACATACAAAAAGGATCTTCCCAACTGAAGACAACAGGCATCCACTATCAGCACTTCTTTGTGTGGCACTCTGGAGCAGAATTTCTTTAGTTGTCTCTTGCCACTTCAGTATCTGTATCAAAAGGGGGAGGTATCTGTGAACTGTACACTAGATTTCCCCCCCCAGACTATGAAGATTCTGAATTCTTGCAGGGGAAGAGCTTTTTTTTTTCTTTTAACAGGAGGGATACCTGACACCAGTGCCTCGTGTGTCTTAAGTTGCATGCTATAGATACAACACAAAGTTCTTAACCAACTAAGGCAAGTTTTGAGAAAGGGCTTGGGGGAAGGGACATAAGGATGCACCTGCTGTCTAAGGTGTAGGCAATGGCAAGCAGTCTAGCTGGGTGTACCCCCTAAGCTTTGACACATGGGTCTTCTTTTTGGAAGGGGTGACCACATCAGTGGCCTTGATAAGTGAATGGGTTTCCCAAATCACCAAATTACAAGTGTGTGAGTCCAAGCAAAAAAGTACTAAGAGTGCTTTATCCCTTCCCTCAGAATTTACAAGCCAGGCGATGTCAGGCACAAATGACCAATAAATTTCATAGCAGCTTCTGTACAAGAGGATGTGCTGGGCTCTAACAGCATGGCAGCCCCTTGAGGGGCAATGTCTGGAGCCTTAGACAGAATAAAAACTGGAGTTGCAAAATCACCTCACTAGAAATGTCACTCTCAAGCCAAAGGGGACCCCACAAGGATATGGTAATGTCCTGTGTCACTCTCTAGTCCTTCTCTTTACGGCATTTCCCTACACATTTTTTTTTCTTTTTCATTGGTATGTCTACTACATGTGATGGGGAGATGGAAGATAGGACAGGTACCTGGAACAAGGCCTCAAGCCTTTTTATGTCAAAAACTAGGTTTGGAGAAAATGCTTCCTTCACCTTACAATCTTTTTACCACGGTGGTGGTGCTGCGGTAGCATTGTCGCCTCACAGTAAGACGCTGTCCGGTTCGATTCTCAGCTAGAGCGTCTTCTGCATGGAGACATGCGTGAATGGGCGCACCTTCATTGAAGGTTGTGCATCAGGGCTGGTAACTCGGCACGTAAAAATCAACTACCAATCATTAGCAGACTGGAGTTCCACTGTGGTGACCCCTAACCGGGAAAAGCCGAAAGACACAAACAAACCTTACAATCTTTTTGCTGAACCCAGCACAAATACCATAGGTGGAAGCATTGTGGTTTGTGCCAAGACAAAAAAGAAAAAAACAATTCTGAGTGTGGTAATCCTTCTGAGGAATCAGTCTGTCTGAATGTCTTGTCTGTCTATCTGTCATACGTACACTTATTTACCTTCTCTGGGGTGGATGTATCATATAAACAAATAAGTAATCTGATACCAAATCACACAAAACACATTACAGTACTGTAAAAAATGTGACAAAAGGTTCCGCAACACACTCATTTTTTTTTAACAAGTTCTACAAAAAAAGTCAAACCATCAGACCGATGATATTGCTCATACAAATGCTACAAGTTATTCTGTACTGAGAAAGAACTACAAAATGGCATTGACAGACATCACATTCACATTGGGAATGCAATGATATCCTGAGGATACACATATCTGTCTAGAAAGAACTGGAAGGGTGCAAAGCTCTAGAAGTTGGGCTAGACATTAGGCATTCTGTAGTAAAAGTCACATTGGCTATAACTATTGCAACAGAATTCCATAAAATAAACATTATATCTTCTTGAGACCTCTGTCCTTTCCTCCAGGGCCATGGGCTCAAGGAAGTTGGTGTACTCATGAAAAGATAGAGAAATCAGTCTTGGAATGGAGAGACAAGGTCTCAGTCTAATCTACCAAAGGACAATACAGGGTATCAGCCCCCTCACATACAGCAACAACAGAGTGAGAATATTTACATGCTTGGAAAGTAACCTCAACAAAGGCTGGCTCCATGTAAGGATAAGCAAGGTTCTCATGACTTCATGGAAGGGGTCGGCAATGCTCTCACAGAAGTCCCCGATACACTAAGGGTCTTGGTATAAAGAGCAGCTAAAATTGCTAAGCAGCACATAAATTTTGTAAAGGAGAACATCAACAACAAGAAAACAGAGGAACTCTGTCACTGAAACAGACCATCTCCCATGCCTGGCTTCCTAACTAATCAAACAGGAAGGACGCTCTGAGCACCCCCAATACCGAGGTCTAAATTTTGCACATAAGTGTATCTTGGGAGTCAAACCAAGTGAGTCATGTGTTGAAGGAACAGACCATCCTGTTCAGGTGACTACAGGGCTCACTCCTCTTCTTCTTGTTCTTTCAGCTGCTCCAGTTAGGGGTCGCCACAGCAGATCAACCGTTTCCATTTTTTCCTGTCCTCTGCATCTTGCTCTGTCACACCAACCACCTGCATGTCCTCTCTCACCACATCCATAAACCTTATCTTAGGCCTTCCTCTTTTCCTGTTACCTGGCAGCTTCATCCTTAGCATCTTTTTCCCAATATACTCTGCATCCTTCCACAGCACATGTCCAAACCAACATAATCTTGCCTCTCTGGCTTTGTCTTCAAACCTTCCAACCTGGGCTGACCTTCTAAAATACTTATTCCTAATCCTGTCCATCCTTGTCACACCCAGTGCAAATCTTAACATCTTCAACTCTGCCACGTCAAGCTCTGACTCCTGCCTTTTTGTCAATGCCACTGTCTCCAACTCATATAATATAGCTGGTCTCACTACCTTCTTGTACACCTTCCCTTTCACTCTTACTGGTACTCGTCTGTCACAAATCACTCCTGACACTCTTCTCCACCCACTCCATCCTGCCTGTACTCTCCTCTTCACCTTTCTTCCACACTCACCATTACTCTGAACTGTTGATTCCAAGTACTTAAACTCATCCACCTTCGTCACCTCTACTCCCTGCATCCTCACCATTCCTCTACCCTCCCTCTCATTCAGACACATATATTCTGTCTTAGTCCTGCTGACCTTCATTTCTCTTCTCTTTAGAGCACATCTCCACCTCTCCAGGGTCTCCTCCACCTGTTCCCTACTCTCACTACAGATCACAATGTCATCTGCAAACATCATAGTCCACAGGGACTCTTGTCTTAGCTCGTCTGTCAACCTGTCCATCACCACTGCAAATAAGAAAGGGCTCAAAGCTGATCCTTTATGTAATCCCACCTCCACCTTAAACGCATTTGTCACTCCCACTGCAGACCTCACCGCTGTCACACTACCCTAGTACATATCCTGTACCACTCTTACATACTTCTCTGACACTCCCGACTTCCTCATACAATACCACAACTCCTCTTTAGGCACCCTGTCATATGCTTTCCAAATCCACAAAGACAAAATGCAACTCCTTCTGACCTTCTCTGTACTTCTCCATCAACACTCTCAGAGCAAACATCACATCTGTAGTGCTCTTTCCTGGCATGAAACCATATTGCTGATCACTAATCATCACCTCCTTTCTTAACCTAGCTTCCACTACTCTTTCCCATAACTTCATGCTGCGACTGATCAGTTTAATCCCTCCGTAGTTACTACAGCTCTTTCTTTGTGCCGGTCCCAAGCCCGGATAAATGGGGAGGGTTGCGTCAGGAAGGACATCCGGTGTAAAATTTTGCCAAATCATTCATGCAGACTCCAGGGCTCACTAAGAGTGAAAAAAGCACCTGAAGACTTGTACCTTGGTCATAAATAATGACACAGATCCACCCTAGTGCTCTGTAACTCCTTGATCCAAATCAACCAGCCAGATGGGTTGGAGGGTGGAAAAACAGTCTTGGTCATGAGTACCTCAAAGAATCAAATGTCTCAAGGGGTCGCTTACTGTAATTAGGCAGAATGGACAAAACACCAAGCTAACCAGGTGTGGGGGAGTGTTGTAAACACTCTGATATGTACCCCCCCCCCATTTGCTACGATAAATCTTCCTGGTGGCTGACCTATGAGCTGCCACCAGAATAGACCTGACCAAAGAAGACAATCTGGGAGTCCTAGCAATTAAGGGAACTGGAGCAGCCAAGTTGTGAGCTTCAGACTGTCCAGATTCGGATTAGGGACCCTCGAGGGGTGAGAAATGAGATCCTGAATGGGATCCAAGATCCAAGGAGGAGCTAGAAGATGAGACCAAAGGAAGGGAAACTATACCTGGCGAGGTCAAAACGGGGCAATGAGGATCACTCTGCTCCCCAGTCGACAAGCCTTCTGTAGGAACTTCGGAATAAGGAGTACAGGGGGATAAGCATAAAGAAGACCAGGAGGCCAAACATGGACTAGAGCGTCTCTGGGGGACTCCCCCGGCGGGGGGATCAGAGTGAAGAACTCACTGCATTTCACATTGGAAGGAGATGCGAAGAGATCACAGCAAGGCCAACCCCACTCTAGAAAGATGTGTTCAGCTACTGAAGGATTCGGGGACCACTCATAAGGCATCAGAATAGTCCAGCTTAGTTTGTCCGCCAGAGTGTTGGACTGCCCCAGAATATGCGTTACAACCAGAAAATGACCGGTGGAGATCACCCATTCCCAAACTCTCATGGCCTCGCGACAAAGGGTGTAAGATCTGGTCCCTCCCTGCTTGTTGATATACCAGACCACCGACATGTTGTCTGACTGGATTGCAATGGTTCCCAGAGGTAGAAAGGCATGAATAGCCTGCAACGCTAAAAGGACTGCCCTCATCTCCAGAATGTTTATATGCAAACTGGTCTTGATTGGGGACCACATGCCTTGGACAGTCCTTCCCGAACAATGCCACCCCCACCCTAGCTGGGAGGTGTCCGTAGTCACTGTGGCTTGGGCAGGGGCTGGAACAAAAGGTTGTCCTTCCAACATTTCCGAAGACTGCATCCACCACAGAAAGGATGACCTGCAGACTTTGCTTATGTGTATCAGGTGCGACAACGGAAGATCCAACAAAGACCACTGCACCGCTAGAGTCCACTGTAGTACTCACTTATGTAAGCGAGCACATGGTAACAGTGTTATCGTCGCTGCCATAGAACCTAGGGCCCTTAAAACTGACTCTGCTGAGGGAAGATGAGATTGGTAAATGAAAGCAACATGCATCCTTAAATTCTGAACTCTCTCCGAGGTCAGGAAAACTTTTGTCTGTAACGTGTCCATCCATGCTCCTACGTATTCTATAACCTGGACAGGGTTCAGAAGAGATTTGGCTGTGTTGATTGTAATCCTTAGATAGTGTGCAAGACATAGAAAATAGTCTCTGGTCTGACAATGTAGATGTTTGGTTGGAGCAGTAAGGAACCAATCGTCCAGGTAAGGGTAGACCTTTATCCCCTGAAGCCACAGGTGAACCGCTACTACTGCCATCACTTTGGTGAACACCCTGGGGGCTGTGGTGAGACCAAAGGGTAGGGCTCGAAACTGATAATGATTGGCTCCTAGTCGGAAGCAGAGAAACCTCCTGGAGCTTCTGTGCATCTTTATGTGATAGTAGACGTCCTGGAGGTTGAACGAGCACATCCAGTCGCTCTCTTGCAGGTACGGCAGGGTGGACTGTAAGGTGACCATCCAGAACTTCTCTTTGGCAACTGACAGGTTCAGAGTAGACAGGTCCAGAATGGGCCTTAAGTCCCCCATCTTTTTTGGCACCAAAAAGAACCTGGGAGTAGATGCCCAATCCAGAGTGATCTGGGGACGGGTTCGATGGCTCGTTTCTTTAGCAGCTTGGAAACCTCTAGTGCTGCTGCCTCCCTTTGCACAGGTGGTACATCTGGGAGGTGTTTTTAAGGTGTAAGGAGAACCACAAATGGGATTGAATAGCCTCTGGAAATTATCTGAAGCACCCAATGGTCTGATGACATGGACTTCCAGGTGCAATGACAAGCGACCCCTGACTGCCTCCACAGCAGAACAGTCAGCCAACCCCTCAGGGTTGCTGTGCAGGCCTTTTTGAGAATGGTTCTTGAGACCCAAAATTCCTCGGACCCCCTCTGCCTCTGGGCTGGTGTCTGTCCTGTCCCCCTCTGCCTCTAGGGGAGGAAGGGCCTTGAGTGTCCTGGGAATACTAAGACTTCCGGAACCACATCTTCTTTTGCCCTCACTGATTCCAGGAAAAAGATCTTTGAGGGTTCGAGAAGCGGATTCCAATGGCAGACAGTGTCTTCCCATCTTTCTTACTCTGGACCAAGGTGTCACAGATGGTCTTACCAAAGAGGGAAGAGCCAGCATACAAAGCATTCACAAAAGACGCCTTGAAGGGTTGCGTGAGCTGACACAATCTGAGCCAGGCATTACGCTTTATGGACACGCTGGACCCAGTCACTCTAGCCGCTCCTTCGGTTGCATGTGAGAGGAGTCCCACAGACGTATTTGAAACCACTGCCAAGGTAGCCATCCTCACAGAGAACGTAGCTCTGTCCTCCTGTGACATGGACTTTGGGGGAGACTCAGACAGTTCCTTAACCAGATCAATCTGTAGTTGAGTAACATGGGCCAGATAGTACAGCTCCCTGATGGAAAGGTCGCTGATGCATAAACCCGCTTCCCTAGATGATCCATCATCCTAGACTCATGGTCAGAAGGATACACTAAGGAACTCTCCTGGGCTAGGTCCTTCTTGGTGGCAGTTGCTACTACCATAGTGTCTAGTGGGGACCCTTATTCCAAGCCGGTCTGTCTGCAGGGGGACTCACTATTTTGTCCGGGCATTTAGGGATTGGTTCCACAGTGTCCGGTTCCTTCCAAGCTCATGAGGTGACCAAGTCCACTAATAGATCCACAGGAGGGGACAGCCAGGAAGTAGATGGGCCTGTGCCGAAAGCCTCCAGGAACACCGATTCATCCAAGGAAGGTTTTGGGGTGGACCAACCTCCCTGCTGGCGCAAAATTTCCATGATGTCTCCGAAGGAGACATCCCCAGGAGCTGATCTGAGGGCACCTTCCCCATCATCCAAATCAGTGTCCTCAGTGAGGGACTCTGGAGAAGAGTCCAAGTGCCTCCTCTTGCACGTATGCTTGCACGGGACCTCTCCGGTGGGGCTTTCTGGAGGGGGCTCACAAACTACTTGTTGTTTCTCAAGGGGAACCACCTGGGGCTCCTTGAGCATGGGCTGTCCCCGTGATAAAATGGGATTCGCACACAAAGCAGAGGGAGTCGGGGCGGAGTCCAAAGATACAGTCAGGGGCTCCGATCAATTGGAGAGAACCCTTTCCATGACATTGAACGCCGAAGGAGAGAGAGCTTCCTGGGACACCATTAAGGGAACTGTTCTCCCCGGATCCTATGAGGGAATCGGAGCCAGACCTGAAGTCAATGGACAGCCGAGGAGGTGGCCATGACCCAAGGTCGGAGCCGACAGAAAAAATTCCACCCCCTCGGATCCAACAGCCAGGCTCTGGCTCTGAGAGCCACTCGGATCCGAATTAGTCAGATCTGACATGCTGCAGGCAGCTGCCAGCATCGAAGAAACAGGTACCATTGGCGCTGAGCCCCTGACTAGGGGAACTCTCGGATCCATGAACTCCAAAACCAGGGGTTGGATTGGAGAAGGAGATATAGGTGTAAAGAAGGGAGATGAACTCCCCCCCTCCAGAGGGAGAGGGGGCCGGCAAGACTCCCATCTGAATTTGTGTGCGAATAAATCTCTGCATCATTTTATCCATGTCAGCTTCTGACAGACTGTGGGTAGACCGCGACAAAGCCACAGACTCCGACCTGGCGGGTCAAAGAACTGAAGCTCTGGGAGGGTTGGGAGGGTGGCGTAATGGTTAAGGTGTTTGCCTTACAAACACAAGGTGCAGGGTTTGTCTCTCACAAGGGATAATTGGCTAGGCTTAAAATGGCTCGCAAGGGCAGTTAGCTTAGTACTAATCTATGAACCTATGAACCTATGGAAGGTGGCCTGGGCTCCTCCAGCTCTGGAGGAAACCTAGGAGATCAGAGCTGAGGGGAGTCAGGTTGATGCCTAGATTGAAGTTTGGGGGGAGGCCTGGTCGGAACCAAAAGGTCCAGGGACCTCTTCCTTTTGTCACTCCTATGCTCTCTCTCATTCTCTCTGCCCTTTCCACTCTCTCCTTCCACAGGCGTAGAAGCAGGAGGATGAGTCCCAGCCTAGGAGGGAGGAGAAGAAAGGATGGGAGTGGAAGGAGAAGCGGTCAGAGCCTAGGCTGTGACCAAAGCAGAAGTGGAGGCGGTCACCTCCGTAGAAGGGAGAAGGCCTTTCATCATTAGTTTAGCCCTACAATCTTTAAGAGCTCGAGGGTTAAAACCTGTGCAAATATTGCAGTCCATAGATAGATGGGCAACACCCAAAGAACACAAAGAGTGCGGCCGTCAGCAGGCGACAGTTTGTGGCCATACTCAGTGCATCTTTTAAAGACTTGTTTAGGGAGATCAGCCATAACTTGTCCCAAGAAGCAAAAAATTATATATATTTTTTTTAAAAGACACTCTCCACTCACCACACACTCAGAACCACAAAAACACAAAAGAGTGAGGGGGAGGGGAAAAGTCTAACTACTACAAAACTACCTAAAAACTAAGGAAAAGTACCTACACTTGACACACCAGCGAGGGAGAGGAAGGGAGGGAACCTACACTACCAGCACACACACTGAACACTAAAAAACAGGGGAAAAACACTTCAAAAAACCTACTCACAACCTGGAGATCAAGAATCACGATGCGTTGGAAGCCGCGGCAAACAAGATCTGGGGGTTGGAAGGTAGTATTGGTGTATTATGGGTAGGGAGAGGAGCTTGGAGCAGGTGCTTGTGAAGTTGCCGGCTCGGCTCCGATACCCACAGGTTGAAGATCAAATGAAGTAAACTACTTCAGATTGTTTATTAAACTCACCTGCAATAGCCTTGGGATTTGGCTATGCTTGATTTCCTACTATCAACTTCAAAGCCGGATTTTGTACTTTTTAATAAGAGTTAATATATCCACAGAATTCCTTTTTGTTCTCACCCTTGGCTAATCTACTATTACCAATGAAAAACTGAAACAACCAGGAACCAGAAAGAAGCAACCAAACAGCAAAAGTACACTGGTTGAAACAGGTACTCGACACAATACTTTTAGCGTAAACCAAATTTATTAATCCGCTATTCATCCAAAGACTTCATCAGAAACAACCACATAACATTGCACCCATATTTAAACCAAATTTGTTAAACAATTAACCAACAGGAAAACACTGATGTTAACCCTTAATGCATCAAACAGAATAAATGACAGACTTTCTATACTTTAAAAAACAGTTGATATTTACAGCTTTATTTAAACCAGGAGGAACGTGAACAGCCATCCGAATCTGCCACTCAACTCCCTTCCTTTCAGCTTCATTCTTAAAATCACCTCCACTTAAATCCATATGCACCATGTCCAAAACAGAAAAAAAAAATTCTTAAAATTGGAACATTTTACAGAATGCTTGTACAGTGCATTATTCTCATCATGTGTCATAATAGCATACACGTTCCCTAATTCTAGTACCCAGACTTCTGGTAGTCATGCCAACATGCATTCTGTAAAATGTTCCAATTTTAAGAAATGTATTTTTTCTTTGGACATGGTACATATGGACTTGAGGGGAGGTGATTTTAAGAATGAAGTTGAAAGGAAGGAAGTTGAGTGGCAGATTCAGTTGGCTGCTCACCTTCCTCCTGGTTTAAATGAAATTGTAAATATCAAATGTTTTTAAAGTATAGAAAATCTGTCATTTATTCTGTTTGATGCATAAGGGTTAACATTTCCTATTGGTTAATTGCTTAACAAATTTGGTTTAAATATGGCTGCAATATTATGTGGTTGTTTCTGATGAAGTCTTTGGACAAATGAGAGATTAATAAATTTGGTTTACGCTAAAAGAATTGTGTCGAGCACCTGTTTCCACCAGTGTACTTTTGCTGTTTGGTTGCTTCTCTCTGGTTCCTGGTTGTTTCCGTTTTTTTGTTGTTGTTGGTTTTGTTTGCCGAATAAACCATGGCAGGTGCTTCTAATGATGAGCTGATGGACATGACTGTACATCTGACACCTAATATGCATGAAAATGATTTAAACAAATTGACTTCTGAAGTGGGTGAGTTACAAAACACCCTGGCAAATGTTATGAGTAGACTGAATGAAATGGATCGATGTTCTAGTTATGAATTTTCAGATAACTCTTACGACGGTGAAGAAACTGTTATTCCAACTGTTATGGGTCAAAATTCCACAAGAAATGAAGTTTCCAAAGATGTTGCTTGACCCATTTCAAATTGTTGAGAATAGACATGGGAACCACATCAAACGAGGTAATTTAGTTGAACTGTTCGATGAAATGGAAAAGTGTTTAAAGAGCTTTTGTAGTTTAGTCAATGATAACAAGAACTTTGAACATTGTCTATGACTAAATATCACACCGAAGGGTTTGAGATTTTATAAATTTCCCAATGGTGTAAGCAAGGACACTCCTTTCCATAATGAGTTGGTTTCCTTTTTCAGTAAAGCTGGAAAATAATTTTTAACCTTGCTTATAAAAACAATGTTTACATTATTGACAGTCTGAAGAAAAGTCCAACTGACTTGGACATTACTATCAGAGTACAACTGCAAAATTGTAGCAATTTACAGCATGAATATGATATTGTCTTTAACAATGTATCCAAGTTCAAAAAGGCAGCTGTGTTTCGTAAGCAGAAGAACATTCAAAGGGATGTGGCAGCTTATGAGTCTGGCAATGACTTCCTGTTAGACCAGTAGAAAAGACTTTACAACAACAAGAATACTTATCAGAAAAGTTATCGTAGAAATAATACTTTCTTTAATGCACAGACTTCTAACATGCATAATGTGCATAGTTCTAACACATCAAGTGATGATCAGACTGTCTCTTTAAATTTAAGAACCACTAAAAGCATAAATGAGGATGCAGTGTCATGTGACAGAGTTCATGCAGACAGTAATGGAGGCCCAGGAACTTCTGAGCGTACTAATGCTCAAGAGTTTAAAGATTTGCCAGGTTTGGTTAACAATAATGCTGGTTCTGTACAAGAATTTGATAGAATGACCACTCGTTCAGCTAACAATAATTTTTGAGGAAGAGGAGCCGGAGTTACAATACCAGGAGTCAAGGGAGAAGCCGCAACAGGAAGCGCTGAGAGAAAACAACAAAAAATAAGTACAAAGACTTTTGGAAATGTTTATAATTTGTCTAATGTTTGTTTGCAAGATGTTCATTATAAAAATTTTAAACTTAGGCTTGAACTTTGTTTCTAGTCAATGTGCTAATGAAACTAGAACTATTGTTGACTTTAAAAAGTATGTTAGGAAGCTGAATTTAAGTTTTATTTTGAATGACATCAGTTCTAAGATTAAGTTCTGTAAACCTTCCTGTTATAACCCGATTCTACATCATACTATTAAGATATCTGAAGGAGGTGTGAAGAAGAAATAAGGCAATGCTGTGAGAATAAATCTAAAAATATGATTTTTCAATTTAAGTCAGAGTGAAATTAGTGCTCTAAATCATTTAAAGAGCTTTAAACATCTTAGATATATGAAGGCAGATGAGGGGATTGTCATAATGACACAAGAGAGTTATGTTAATGCAATTCAACAAATGCTCAGCAATGAATCAGAATACACAGAGGAGAGAAAATGTGATGTGTTGAAAAGTCATAGAAATGTATATGACAACTTATATGAGTTATTAATGAATGCTGATATTAATCTGGAATTGTTCAATTTTTTGCACATTGATGAACCAAAAATAGGTGTACTGTTTGGTATCCCTAAATTACATAAAAACTTTCAGAATACCCCCTTTAGACCGATAATTTTTGCTACTAGATGTAGTACAGAGAATATTTCTCTGTTTCTTGATTATATTTTCAACCCATTGGTTAAGAAAATGGAATCACATATTAGTGACTCGTGGGATTTCCTTAATCAGATTAGAGAATTACATGTGAGGACAAAAATTTCTGACAATATTCCTTCCTTTATTATGATTACAGTGGATATTTCTTCCCTTTATACGTCGATTCCTGTAGAAGAAGGGTTAGAATTTTTAAGTAATTCTTTACAAAAATATGGGCACTATGACACACATCAAGTATAACTATATAGAACTGTAATGGATATAGTATTAGTGAATAATTATTTTATTTTTAACACTAAGTTTTACAAACAAAAGAAGGGGGTAGCAATGGGGGTGATGGTAGCCCCCTCCTATGCTTAGTTTAAGGCTGATGGGAGAAAGAATTGTTACCACACATTTCTATGTATGATAAGATTTTGATGTACTGCCGTTTTGTCGATGATTTATTTTTTATTGTTTTAGAAGCTGATTTTGATTTGAATAATTTTATGCTAGAATTGAATAATAGTTGTACTTTTCTAGAATTTACAACTGGAAACTTTGGTCTTCGTGCGAACGTTTTAGACAGATTTAGAGTGGGATGGTGCCAAATTTAATTCTAGAATTCACAGAAAATAAACTTTTAGCAATAGCTATGAACACTTCAAAAGTGGGCATTCCATGTACAGCAAAAGGAACATTCCACGAGGCCAATACATTAGAGCCTCCAGGATGGTCAGTGATGACCAAGATTTTTTTTGAATGAAATAAAATATATCAAGAAGTTATTCTTGGAAAGAGGTTACAACTTGGACTTACTTAATAATACAGCGGATGAAATTATTAGTGTTAGAACCAATAAATTTCCACTCATTATTATACGTGGTTTCACTAGTAAACAGATTACCAATGAAGCAAGAGATGAATCTTTTAACTCCCATTTTGCTTCAAGGTGTTGTTTGGACATGATGGTAGATTCCATGACCATTAAAAATATTGTCAAAAACAACTGGAAAATGTTGCTAGGACATGAGGATCTGACAAAAGTAGTGGGGGAAAGGCCCCATTTTGTAGAAAAGAAAAATGGAAACATTAAACAACTCAATTTCAGGGACAAAAATTATAAAACCTTGTACTAATAAGGTCTTTGGTACTTACAAACGTTTGAACTGCAGGATGTGTAGGTTTATTTCTGAAAGTCCCTTCATAGACTTATCACATTGTAATAGAACTATAAAAGTGCCAGGTAGATTTGATTGCTCCTCTACTGGGGTTGTTTATGTTGCTTTATGTACAGTATGTCATGCACAGCATTTTATGTTGGCATGACTACCAGAAGTCTGAGTACTAGAAATAGGGAACATGTATATGCTATTACGACACATGATGAGAATAATGCGCTGTACAGGCATTCTGTAAAATGAGAAGTTATGTACCTACCATAACGTTCCATGTTAGTTGTCTTCTCTCGCCTTCTTTCTTGCTTGATGGGTTCGGAGCCGAGACTCGGCACTTGCTAAGCACGAGAGTCACTTTTACCAGCTCGAGGCAGCCCCATATCCCATGATGCAAGGCGGTAAGTACCCAGATCTCGTTTGATGACAAAAGGGCAATAGCACCTAGCATAAAAACTTCCAAAAGGAAGAAAGAAGGAGAGAAAAAACCTGCAGGATGGTAGAAGGACCAGCTCTGTATGGTCTTCAGAAGTATAACTCCTTGTAGAGAAAGGTCTGTCCAGGTCCGGGGGAAGGAGGGAGGGTCGCAAGAAAGAAGGCGAGAGAAGACAACTAACATGGAACATTATGGTAGGTACATAACTTCTCAATGTTAAGTTGTCAATCTCGCCTTCATTCTTGCTTGATGGGACCGCGTCCCTAGCACCTCTATCCTGGGTGGCTCAATGGAACAGACTCTTGAGAACTGTAGAGCCAAAGCTGGCTCTGTCCCTGGAGGCCAAATCCAATTTGTAATGGGAAACAAATGTATGAGGAGTGGCCCAAGTGGCTGCTGCACAAATAGTGTCTAAAGGAAGTCTAGCTTGAAAGGCTGTAGAAGTAGCTAAGCTTCTGGTTGAATGTGCTTTTGGTTTTGAGCACAGCTGTTTTCCCCTGAGCCGATAAATTTCAGAGATGACAGAAGAAAGCCATCTAGACAAGGTCACTTTTGAGACAGGAAGGCCTTTCTTGTTATCAGCATAGGAAACAAAGAGTTGATCGGATTTCCTGAATTGTTTTGTTCTGTCCAAATAATATCTGAGTTGGCGGTGGACATCAAGATAATGTAATTTTGTTCCGATCTGTTTGAATAGTTTGGAAAAATACAGGGAGATCAATGGCTTGATTCAAATTAGTCTTTGAGGCGACCTTAGGCAAAAAGGTCGGATTAGTTCTCAATGATACCCTGTCTTTGTGGAAGACCAAATAGGGGGGGGCGAACAGATAGAGCATGAAGTTCAGACACCCTCCTAGCTGATGTAATAGCAACCAGGAATAAAGTTTTCCATGAAAGAAATTTCAGGGAACAAGAAACAGCTGGCTCGAAGGGGGGAAGAATCAAGGATGTCAGCACTAAATTTAGGTCCCATTGAGGAGGAGGACTCCTGACTGGAGGCTTCAGGAGGAAAATTCCTTTCAAGAAGGCTTTACAAAGCCTGTGGGACATAATGTTGTGATCTGCGAACCCGACATGAAAGTTCGAGATAGCAGCCAACTGAACTTTGACTGTGGAAGAAGAGGAGCCCGCATGAAAAATCTCCGCTAAGAAATCCAAGACTGCTTGAACTGGAGCAGTGAAGGGATCAATATTCTTGGCTTTAGCCCAATAAGAAAAACGTTTCCATTTGCTAGTATAAATCCTCCTGGTAGAGGATTTTAAGGAAGCTACTATGATGTCTCTAACAGGGTTAGAGATCATAGGAAGCCTGGCTAAGGAAGGAAGTGGAGCAACCATGCTGTGAGGTTGAGAGAAGGGATAGACCGGTGCAGCTGACCGGATTGGTGAATCAGAAGATCTGGCACTGGGTCCAGATGCCACGGCTGCACCAAAAGGTGACGATGAAGGAACGGAAACCAAATTTGTCGAGGCCAATAAGGAGCAATGAGAATCAATTTGACTCTCAAAATGGTTGCTTTCTGGATAACTTGAGGGATCAGAGGAAATGGAGGAAAGGCATAAAGAAGTCCCTGGGGCCAATCCTGGGTCAGAGCGTCTCTGGGGGGATGGCCTGGCAATGGGAAGAGAGAGAAGAAGTCTGGGCATTTGCTGTTTTGGGGAGTAGCAAAAAGATCGCAACATGGGCGACCCCATTCCAGAAAAATCTCTTCCACTATAGATTGTTTGAGAGACCACTCGTGAGGCATGAGAATAGCTCTGCTCAATCTGTCCGCTAAAATGTTGGTTTTCCCAGGGATATGCGTTGCTACCAGAAACCGATGAGAGGAGATCGCCCATTGCCAAAGTCTGAGCGCTTCTCGACACAAGGGGTAGGACTTGGTTCCACCCTGTTTGTTGATATCAGTAAATAGAACCTGATCTCTCCACGACGTACCAAAGTAAATAAACGATGTTCAGCCAATAATCCAGTAGAAAAAAAAGCTTTACATTAAAATAAACTTTTATTTCATAAAACGAGTGGGTGAATGATAAGCGCTTTCGCCTGGAAACAACCACGCTTCTTCAGATGATATTTGTTGATATACCAAACTACAGACATGTTGTCTGTGTGGACTGCAATTGTCCCTAAGGGAAGAAAGTCGTTGAGGGCTTGCAACGTTAAAAGCACTGCTCTCATCTCTAGGACATTTATGTGCAGATGGTATTCGAAAGGTTGCCACGTCCCATGAACCATCCTGCCCTGATAATGCCCCCCCACCCGATCAAGGAGGCATCCGTAGTGACAGTGGCTACCGGGGATGGGGGTACAAAGTGTCTGCCTTGGTGAATCTGGGGAGAAGTGATCCACCAAGCAAGATGATTCTTGCAAATCTGTGTCACCAGTATTTGGTGACGCATTGGAAGTTGTTGGTAAGACCACTGAGTGAACAACATCCATTGAAGAAGGCGCATATAGAAGCGAGCCAGGGGAAGAAGGGTAATGGCCGCAGCCATGAGGCCTAACACCTTTAGAACCATTCTGGCCTGTACCTTCCTGTTGGCTAGAATGATCCTGACGTGACTTTGAATGTCTGAGATTCTTTGATCTGTAAGGGTAGCTGACATCCGAACAGTGTTTAAGTTTGCGCCTATGAAAGTAATAGACTGGCAGGGCAATAAGGATGATTTTTCGGAGTTGATCGAGATGCCCAATTGAGAACAAAGATTTATTGTGTAATCCCTGGCTTGAAGAAGCTGATGCCTGGTGGTGGCTGAAAGGAGCCAGTCGTCGAGATACGGAAACACCTGGAATCCTTGACGCCTCAGGTGAGCCGTGACCACTGCCATACATTTGGTGAACACTCTGGGGGCTGTAGTGAGACCAAAGGGCAGGGCTCTGAACTGGAAATGACTGGACCTCAGCCGAAAGTGGAGAAATCTCCTGGAGCGTCTGTGAATTTTTATGTGATAGTACGCATCCTGAAGATCTATTGAGCACATCCAGTTGTCCTTCTGTAAGAAGGGCAGAATTGACTGAAGAGTGACCATTCGGAATCTTGTCTTCCTCACAGACTTGTTGAGTCTGCTGAGATCCAATATTGGTCTCCAGTCTCCGTCTTTTTGGGGACCAAAAAGAACCTTGAGTAGATTCCAGGCTCTGAATGATCTGTTGTAACTGGCTGAATGGCTCTTTTTTGCAGTAGTTTTAAGACTTCTAACTCTGCAATATCCCTTAGACCGGGTGGTACATCTGGAAGGGAATTTGAGTGATAGAAAGGACTTTCCTCGAAAGGAATTTTGTAACCCTCGGATATGATCGACTGTACCCATCTGTCTTGAGTGAGGGAACGCCAGGCTTCTGGGTACAGCGATAATCTTCCCCCGACTGCCTCCAAGGATGGACAGCCGGGCAACACCTCAGGGATGCTGAAAGGGCTTGTCAGAGAGAGGCTCTCTGCTTCCCTGGTTTTGTGGACCCCCTCTGCCTCTAGAGCGGCGTCTGTTATTGTTACTCCCTCTGCCTCTAGGGGTAAACTGACCACGTGTATCCGGCGTGACTCCTTGGGATTTGTGGAACCACATTTTGCCACCCTTCTGCCCTTTGGGGTAAGGTCTAGAAGGGGTGGAAAAATGGACCCCTACGGCAGAAAGAGTCTTGCCGTCCTGCTCACACCTGGTCAACGTTTCCTTCACTTGAGGGCCAAACAAAGCTGACCCATCAAAGGGAGAGTTTGTGAAGGACGCCTTAAAGGGATCTGCAAAATTACAGAGCCGCATCCAGGCTTGGCGTCTAAGAGCCACACCTGTACCTGCGGCCCTACTCGCTCCATCTGCAGCATATGATATCAGTCGCATGGAGGAGTTAGCAATAGAATTAAGGGTTCCTAGCTGTGAAGCAATTTTTTCTTGAGCACCTACAGCTGTAGGATCTTGTACTACTTCACCTAGCTCCTTAAGGATATCCCTCTGGAGTCTGGTGAAGTGACATAGGTAGTTCAGCGAACGCATAGCAAAGGTCGCTGAAGAGAACATCAGCTTACCATACCTATCCATGGTCCTAGAGTCCTTATTAGGAGGATGGACAGGTACGGAAGGATCTGCAAGTTCCTTCTTAGTGGCAGCCGCCACCACCATGGCATCAGCAGGGACACCTTTCGTGAGGAATAGCTTGTCCGACGGGGCAGTAATAAATTTAGAAGGCCTCCTAGGAACTGGCTCTACAGAGTCAGGAGCAGCCCATGCCTTTCGAGCAATAACCTGCATAAGGGGGTTGAAAGGCGGAGACACCCAGGAGGTGGAGGGCCGAGATCCAAACGCCTCCAGGTATACCGACTCATCCTCAGAGGGATTATTGGTGGGCCAGTTTCCCCTCTGTCTAAGGAGTTCTAGGATGTCTGAAAAGGAGACATCCTCAGAGGGGGATCTTGGGGATCCCTCTGACTCATCTAAGTCCGTATCTGAAGTGATAGACTCGGGGGAGTCTACGTGTTTCCTCTTACAGGTCCTCTTCCGCGGAGGATCTCCTGACTGATCAGGAGAATCCTCGGAAGAGGGGGTTCTTCCCAGTGGGGAAACCTGAGGCGGAGGATCTCTGGGTCCGAGAGCAAGAGAAGTGGCAGAGATATCGACAGGCACCATAGAGGGAGGAGCTAAGGGAACAGACTGCTGGCTGAGTCCAGTGGCCAGCACACTCTTCATCACCTCGAAGGCTCCCCTCCTAGGGAGGTCCGAGAGAACCCATTCTGAAGAACCAGGAACTCCAGGACCCACCGAAAGGGAAGGCTCCGAGGCAGATGTCGGAGCCAAGCTCACCAAGGCCGAGGCTCCAAGGGGAAGAGTGGGGTCGGACAAGGGTCCGATGCCACTCACCCCCTCGGAGGAGACCAGGGAAGCCCGACCACCGAATCCCTCTAAGGAAGGTCTCGAAGAGGAGATAAGAGTAGAGGCTGAAGGAGCAGAAGGGGGTATCTGTCCCTCAGCCGTAGCAGAAACCATTCCCGAAGACTCCAACTCCAACTCCAAACTCTGGGGTAGAGTCGAAGGAGGAACTGCAATGGGGTGTGGACTAATAGTCGTCTGTTGAGACGGACTATGTAGCATCTGGGCCAGTGCCTGTGATTTTAATAATCTACTGACCACTCTCTCTAAATCATGGTCAGAAAGCCTGGATGACCTGGATGATCGGCTCCGATGGCTCCGTTCCGAGAGGAGAGGAGAAGCCGGAGCCGAGTGTATCGGCTCCAAGGAAGGGGACCTGGACCTCTTCCTCGAAGGAACCATCGGAGCCGACGAAACCATTGGTGCTGTCGGAGCCGATAACTTATCGGCGCCGATGGAAGGTCTCAATGTATCGGCTCCAGCCGGAGCCGATACAGACACAAAAGTAACGGTGTCGGAGCCGGTCGGCGCCGACACCAAAGCCTGGGCCACATGGTGGTCGGAGCCAGTCGGAGCCGACACCGATGTGACCGAACCAGTATCGGCACCGATAGCCATCGGTGCCAAGGATTTGAGTAAACTAGGATCGGCTCCAGCCGGAGCCGATCTCGACTCTGAAAGAGTCGGAACCGAGGCCGCAGGCTTAGGAACAGAAGCCTGGGCCTTGGAAGACTTAGAAGTCTTAGTCGGGGCCGACTTAGCCGGAGAGCCCTCCGGTTTAAGAAGGCCCCTCAAAATCAATTTATTTCTTCTCTCCTGCAGGACTCTCTGGCTAAAAGAATGACATATAGCACAGGAGTCCTGCAGGTGAAGAGGCCCCAGGCAGTACAGGCAAGAAGTGTGACCGTCTGTCAGAGACATCTTCTGACAGCACGAGTCACACTTCTTAAAGCCTGAGACCCTTTCCTTAGACATGGTGTAACACAAACACACACAACACCTGTCCAAGAAAAAATTATGTTATCCCAAAAAGAAAAACTAATCTTTCACATACACACACACACACCCTAACAAGGAGGGGGGATGGGATGGGAGAAGCCTGACTAAAAGTTTTAAGGAGAGAGGGAAAAAATAGTCAGAATGGGACTAAAACTAGTCTAAAACTATTAAAATTAAAGTTAAAGTAGAAAAAGGGGCAAAAATAGTAGTGTATAAATCACTTACCAGGAGCTGGTAAAAGGAGGACCTCATCAGCGAAGCGGCAAACGAGATCTGGGTACTTACCGCCTTGCATCATGGGATATGGGGCTGCCTCGAGCTAGTAAAAGTGACTCTCGAGCTTAGCAAGTGCCGAGTCGGAGCCGATCCCATCAAGCAAGAATGAAGGCGAGATTGACAACTTAACATTGTTCCAATTTTAAGAAATTTATTTTTTCTGTTTTGGACGTGGAACATATGAACTTAAGGGGAGGTGATTTTAAGAATGAAGTTGAGTGGCAGCTCACCTTCATCCTGGTTTAAATGAAGCTGTAAATATCAACTGTTTTTTAAAGTATAGAAAATCTGTTTATTGTGTTTGATGCATTAAGGGTTAACATCAGTGTTTTCCTATTGGTTAATTGTTTAACAAATTTGGTTTAAATTTGGCTGCAATATTATGTGGTTGTTTCTGATGAAGTCTTCAGACAAACAGCGGATTAATAAATTTGGTTTATGGTAAAAGAATTGTGTCAAGCACCTGTTTCCACCAGTGTACTTTTGCTGTAATGTACTATTACATCTTTTCCTTTCCTGATGATTTTTAAATTAAAAATCCTTAGTTATTTTACTGAGTTTAAATGTATTCTTTTTAGTGGGATAGCTTCTATTAAGCACTGATTACCTCTGCTTTCTCATGTTACGTTTTTTGTCACTTCTGACTCTACCACATAAGAAGTCTACTGTGCCCTTTTATATTCTGTTTCATTTCCATGATGGCTTCAACATTACTTCGTAAAAGTTTTCTAGGGTTAAATATCCATACTCAGACTCATTACCAACACACTTAACAAGCCAGCCAACCAACACTTTTATTAGAATTTTTATGTCCATAGCTGTACTTTTCATACATTTGACAATTAACATTTGGATGTTTTAGATGTAATAATTGTGGATTATGACCTGACTGGCTGGGGGAAGCAAGGACTTTTATATTTATCACTAAGTTCTCAACATCTGAAGCAACTAGATCCAATACTGAATCTCCTCTTGTGTTTTCTTCAACAGCTTGAGTAAAGCCATAGAAATTGAAAATATAAAAAAAACTCTTGCGTTTCTGGAAAAACAGCCACAAGATTTTCCCGATCCAAGTTGGAATAGTTCCGTTTCAGCACTGACATCCTATTGAAGGTTTTGAGTATGCAACCACGCAAACCTTCTCATAACAGCTCCAGTGGCAACAGCCCTGGAAGTAGCATCTGCAGAATTATAGTAACATTTCAAACAGTGGGTAGCCACTTGAGACGCAGAAGCAACTGGATCACACAAAGATGTTTTCTCC
Organism: Protopterus annectens; assembly: GCF_019279795.1. Taxonomy (NCBI): domain Eukaryota; kingdom Metazoa; phylum Chordata; order Ceratodontiformes; family Protopteridae; genus Protopterus; species Protopterus annectens. Next base: position 257,987,745 of record NC_056733.1, read on the forward strand.
TCAGGACAGAAAAAGATACCTTAATATTCGTCATGTTCTGAAAAGAAGCAAGCATAAACTTTAACATTTGAGTTTTTTGACAGCTGAGAATTCTAAAAATAAATTTTGCAGAAGAATAAACATTTCCCAAATCTATCAAAACATTTCCTATCCTTCTCAAAAGGGGAGGGGTTGTTTAGCAGCAGCAGGGTTCACCACAGAAATAACTGCTAGAAATCTGGGATAAGTGTATAAAAACTTAAAATACTGAGGAACTTTATCTGTCTGATTTCTTGGGGTGCCAAGATGGCTATTAGGCTGTCACAAAAACATCTTTCAGTGCTGAAAGAACGTGATCAATTGGTGTATGGTTAGGAAAATTCATGCGCAATAAATCATAATACTTCAGAGACAGTGGAATGCCATTATGTTTCGATTGAAACAATTGATTCATTTTTAGAAGTAGTTTCAGAAAAAGAGAATCCTTCAAACAGAATGGCAGAAGCCATAATTTCCGGGTAATCTGAATCACAAACCTGAGGAGAAAAACACAACAGTTCCCTCTTCACAATCATTTTATGGTTCAGAATCTTGAACCTCTTCAGAAAGTTTAAAACCCATTTTTTTCTCTTTCCAGAAACAGCTGAACTGTAAGGGTCAACAGGCTTAACTAAACCCAGAGCTCAGCCTAATATATTACTCCTGTACAGAGTAACTAAGAGAGGAGAATACATATGTCTAAAATGCTTCTTTTTAACAGGTTTTTTTTAAAGCAACAGACACACTTTTACCAGGTAAAACCTCCCTAGGGGCAAGTAAGCCATTCTGGCTAAGCAGGGAGGAATTCCCTGCTCCTTCTCCCAGGACCAACAAGAGTGGGTCTGCCTTACTTGTCAATGGCACTCTAACAGCAACAGAGGATGTGCATAACCCACAGTCCAAGGTGGTTGTAGGGACAACACAAGAAGGAGCCAATGAAAGAGATTAATGGCCTGAGGAACCAGAAATGGCCACAGCAGAATGAGCCATCTGTGGCTGGCTGAGGAACTTTAGCAGTCTGCTGTTGTGACAAGGGCAGTTTAATAATTTACTTCATTTTTGCGGCTGGTAGAAGGCAGAACTGTGGAAATGGTAGGTTGTTCTATAGTAAAGCTGAAAAATATACCTGATTCCCGGGCAAGCCTAGTAACAGTATTCGATAAAACAGTTAAGCCCTGGCCACCAAAAGTAAAATAACACAACTTTTATCACATTGAACGTAGTTTTCAATTAATTTAACAACTTTTTTCCCCACAAAAAAATTCAAAAAATAACGTTCCTGTTTAAAAGTTACTAAAAGTCATATGACGCTCAATAAATTTCACAGATAAAAATTCAGGTTCTGTCATAAAATTAAAGTTTGGAAGATTTTTTTCCCAAAGGGAACTTATCTACCTAGTAATAGAAAGCATTAAACTACCATTGATCCTTAAAAGCCTGTAAGAAATATAGAGGAAGGGTGTATGTGAAAACATAGGCCAGTTATATGACTTGACGTTCCTAAAGTGTTTATGTTCATGCAATACTCCTGGCTAAGACCATGTTCTTCATTAACCTCACTCTCTCATCAAACTCTCCTTTCTTTGCGCTTCTTTACCTTCATCCTCCTCTCTATATTCACATCTCCATCAAGCACCACCTATTTCTTTACAAACTTCTTTCACCAGCCCTTTCATCCTTTTCTCTTCCTCACTCTCTCAATATTCTACAAACTGTTTTAAAACCTTCTCATAACTTCTCACCAAACTGTCTATGATCCTGTCTCAGATTATGCTTTTATTTTTACTTGTTTTTATCAATGTTGACATTTAACTGTTTAAAAAAGCTTAATAACATTTTTTTGTACTTCCTAAGCCTTGGCTGAAAATGGGTTGTTGACCTGTCGGACTTACCGGGTCAACAAATGCCAATAAATAAATTAAAGGCAGTATATACATCTATGAACAAAAAAATGAAATTCATTACTGATACCACTATTTCTTCACATGCAAACATCAGAAATATGCAGAGAAAGTGTCTGTCTTGTTTTGTAGTGATAGACTGTACACAAAAACATTATAAACAATCACCTATGTGCTTAGTGTGCAGGAGAAGCAAGTTGGGCTGTTACCACGGCTATTATGTTTTTAATTTTCTTCTCAATGTGACATCAAAAGTATACAGAATCTAGGCAGTATTTTCTGAGGGGTGAGATATGAAAGCAAAGGTCAGTTATGGGATAATTTCTGAATGATTATTGATATGGTGTGCTAGGTACAGCATACATCAAAGATCAATAAGGCTATTATATTTGTGTGACTCCGTCACAGTCAAAGGTGTAGTGTATCATCTCAAAAGGGCTAAATTCCACTGAGACAGCATATGCATGTGTTCTGTACTCAAGTATCAACTTAGAAGTTTTTTTTTTGTATTGGGAAATGTCTTTGGAGATATCACAGATGGCCTCTTATATACAGCTACTAAATCTAGGATTTCAAAAAGCTTTTGTTGTCACAGTCTGGCAGTAGGCTTGGTTTCCACTTGAAGGCTATTTGACCTCAGAAAAAAAGGCCCAGTAAAACAAATGTCCAGAATATATTTTATTTTATTTTCCATTTCTTTACTGGGTTAGTCTGACTGGATACAAAGTGACGGTTTTCAGCGGAGTCCTGGGGGGAAAAGCTCCAGATAAATAGTAAAAAAAAATTATAAAAAAATTATATAAACATAGATATTTTATGCAAAGGGCATAGAACATATAAAAGAAGTAAAATCAGAATTTTGCAAATGATGCAGCATACAGTGGTTAGAATATCGAGAAACAAATTAAACAACATATTATACAACAAATATACAACTGCTTGAACATAAATTAAAAAAATAAGTTTTCATAGATAAACAGGGTCATAAACTAGAAATCATAACTATAAAGGTGGCCCAAACACCTGGTTCACAGTACTATGCAGTAAGTGAAACTACACAGTACACCTGTGATCTAGGGATGTTGAAAGTCAGGAAAGTACAGTTTTGTACCTACCATAAATGTAGATGTCCGATAGGAATGCATCTGCAGTCCTTACAAATGGGTTGTCCTGTCGTCAGGCAGCCCTTCGGTCGGCCGGATTCCAAAGTCTGGGTCTGGCCTCGGCTGGTGTCGCACTTCACCCGACGTCATAGCTGCAGTTATTCGGGTATAAAGGCATCAGCCGACGCCATTTTCCTCAGTGTTTCTTGCTCCAGATGCCAGGTGCCCTCTTGGAAGGCTAAATTTGGATAAATGCCAATGATTCCAAATAGTAGAGAGCAAACACAAAAAATAAGCATGTATGTACATATATACAAACAAATACACCATAATAGATCCCCCCCAAGCTAGCTGTAGGCTGACAAATACCCTAGGAGTACCTCAGAGGGGAAGGTGGGTGGGTAATCCTGACTGCAGATGCATTCCTATCGGACATCTACATTTATGGTAGGTACAAAACTGTACTATGTCCTTCAAGGATGCATCTGCAGTCCTTACAAATGGGTAGAATACCATAGCTAAACAAGGGGAGGAGGAAAGAGTAGAGATTATGGTGTAGCTAGGATCCCTTGCAAAACAGCAGTGGCAAAACCTGCTCGGGATCTAGAGTATAAAGGTAAATTGTAATGCTTGGCAAATGTATGCACGGAGGTCCAAGTAGCAGCCTCTATAATGTCCTTGGTAGCCACTCCTCGTAAGAAGGCTGTGGTAGTGGCTGTAGCCCTTGTGGAGTGAGGCCTGATGTTCTCAGGAGTTTTCTTTCCATGGTAGAAGTAACAAAATCTAATGCAATTTCCTATCCATTTGGAGATTGTCTGTTTTGAAATTGGTTTTCCTTCCTTTCCTGTGGCATATGCTACCAGAAGCTGGTCAGTTTTTCTATTGGACTTAGTCCTGTCCAGGTAATAGCGTAACTGTCTGTGTACATCCAAGGTATGCAAAACTCTTTCTCCCCTGTTTTGTGGGTTTGGAAAGAATGTAGGTAGGTGGATAGCCTGATTTAATGACACTCTGGATACCACCTTAGGCATAAATGTAGGATTTGTTCTCATGGACACTCTATCTTGATGGAAGATCAGGAAGGGTTGCACTGCCATTAATGCCTGTAGTTCAGAGACCCTTCTTGCTGAAGTTATTGCCAGCAGGAAAGCAGTCTTCCAGGATAAGTATTGTAATTCTGCTGTTGCTGCTGGCTCGAAAGGAGGAAGTGTCAATTTTTCTAGGACAAAGTTCAAGTCCCATGCTGGCAATGGTGGTTTACTGGGAGGTTTTACATTTTTAATTCCTCTCAGAAACTGTCTGAGCAGGGGATGAGAGAAGACAGGAGGATCCAAGCTGTATTGTGCTGAAATAGCTGATGCATGTATCTTGATGGAAGAATAGGACAGGCCTGTGTGGAAGAGCTCTGCCAAGTACTCCAAGATGTTGGCCATGTTTACCAGAGTCACATCTTCTCCCTTTGCAGTACTCCAAATGAGATATCTTTTCCATTTTGCTGCATAATTCTTTCTTGTTGAAGGTCTGCGAGCCTCCAGGATTATGTCCTTAACCCTTTGGGATAAATTAGGGTTAATTGCTGTTATGTAATGTTCCAGGCAGTTAGCTGCAGAGTTTTCAGGTTTGGATGCAGGATGTTGTAGTTGTTCTGTGTTAACAGTAATAGGATCAGGGGTAGTGTCCATATTTGTTCCCGAGACATGCTCCTCAGCAATGGGTACCAATGTTGTCTTGGCCAGTCTGGAGCTATCAGAATGATCCTTGGACGGTCCTCTTTGATCTTCAGAAGCACCTTGTGCATCAAAGGAAGTGGTGGAAATGCGTATGCTGTCAGGTTTTTCCAACTGAAGGATAGGGAGTCCACCTTCCAAGCAAGTGGGTGGTACGTCCTTGTGCAGAATTTCTTTAGCTGGTGATTGAATGGGGATGCAAACAAGTCTATTTGTGGTAATCCCCATTTCCTTGTGATGGCTTTGAAGATGTCCGGATGAAGCATCCATTCGTGGGCATCTGTGGTTGTTCTGCTTAATATGTCTGCTAGAATGTTTTCTTTTCCCGGTACAAAGATTGCTTGTAACTGAATGTTGTAGCTCAGGGCCACATCCCATAGGTCCAGTGCCAGCCGGCATAGCGGATATGAATGGGTGCCTCCCTGTTTGTTGATGTTCCACATAACTGTGGTGTTGTCTGTCCTTATCCTCAACTGACCTTCTTGGAGAAATGGCCTGAATGACTGTATTGCCAATTTTACTGCCAGCATTTCCTTTAGATTTATGTGTAGGCGCAGCTGGTCTTGAGTCCATAAGCCTTGTATGCACTTGCCCTGCATGTGTGCCCCCCAACCGAGGTCTGAGGCATCTGTCGTGATGGTTTGGCTTGGTTGGCTGTTGCAGAAGGGCAACCCTGTGTTCGATTGGCAGGCCTGAGCCCACCATAGGAACTCTTGTTTCAGGCATGGGATTATTGGGATTTTGGTTTCTAGGCTGTGCTTGTGTTGGGACCACAAATTCCTTAGGTACCACTGTAGCTTTCTCATATGCAGTCTGGCATGAGGGACCAGAATTATGCAGGATGCCATGAAGCCTAGAGCTTGCAGTACTTTTCTTGCAGTTAGGTGGTTCTGCTTTGTTAATGCCAAGAAGTAGAGAGGTAGTTGCTCTTTCTTTTCTGCAGTTAGGAATGCCATTTGTTTTGATGTGTCCAGCTCTGCACCCAGAAAGGTTATTCTTTGGGATGGAATCAGCCTTGACTTTTTTATATTGACTGTATATCCCAAGGCTTGCAGCAGGTAAATGACTCTTTGTAAGTCTTCTGCTAGCTTGCTTTTGTTGTCCGCTTGAATCAGGCAGTCGTCCAGGTAGGGATAAATTTGGATTCCCTGAAGTCTGCAATGAGCAATTACTGATGCCAGGCATTTCGTGAACACTCTGGGCGCAGTAGATAAGCCAAAGGGCAATGCTGAAAATTGATAATGCTCTGATCCTGCAAGAAATCTGAGGTATCTTCTGCAAATTGGTCTTATGGGGACGTGCAGGTATGCCTCCTTGAGATCTAGAGTTACCAGCCAAGACTCCTTGCCCAGCATGGGAAGAAGCTGCTGTAGGGTTAGCATTTTGAATTTTGGAACAATAAGGAATGTGTTTAAAGCGGACAGGTCTAGAATGGGTCTCCATTAGTTTTCTTTTCTTGGTACCAGGAAGAGTCTGGAGTAAAATCCCTTTCCTTGCTCCATAGATGGTACCTTTTCCACAGCTCTCATTCTTAATAGCTGAGATATTTGTTTTAGAGCTTCTGTCCTTTGAGTAGGTGGTAGGTTTGGCATTCCTCTCTTCCCTGGTAGAGTATGGAAATGGAACCTGTAACCTTGGTCTATAGTTTGCAGAATCCATTTTTCCCTTGTGATGCAATGCCAGCTTTTTTAGAATAAGGTTAGTTTTCCGCCTAAGGGTGCTTCTAGTTGTTCCCTGGTAGGCGGTGCCACTGTCAAGTCACTGTGATTGAGTTGTTGTAGAGGTGGTGGCTGCGTCCGTGCCTCGCTGGTTGTTACCTTGCCATTGGCGTCCCCTGTAGGCACCCCTGGATTGGTTTCTGCCTCTTGAACGCCTATTCCTGCCCCTCTGAGGCTTAGAGGAGTCCGGAAAAGACCAATTCTTGGAGGGCCAGTTCCAGCTAAACCTTGGAGGTTGAACCTGTAAGAAATCTTTCACCGTTTGTACAGATTTCGCCTTCTCTTCCATCTTTTTTAGCACCTGCTGAGCAGGGGAACCAAATAAATTGACCTTGTCCATGGGTGCATCCAAAAGCTTTGATTTGACATGGTCTGGTAATGCCTGTTCTTTCAACCATGCATGTCTCCTGATAACTGTGCCAGTCATGGCTGATCTAAAGGAAGCCTCCAGTGCATCATAGCCACATTTTAAAGAATGGTTACTAACCTGCTGTATGTTATGTATCATTTCCTGAACATATTTTTTATCTAAAGATTCTTCAGAGGAAAGCTTTTTAGTTAACTGGTCAAGCATAAACTCTTGATATTGAATCATATGAAATTGGCAGTTTAAAGCCCTAGCTGACAAGGTAGCAGAAGTGTAAACTTTTTTACCCCATCTCTCTAAGGACCTGGATTCCCTTTCAGAGGGGAGGGGGTTTTTAGTAGAAGTAGCAGCTACAGCTTTAGGGCCCTGGGCAATGGTCTCTGGATCTGCAAAAGGAGCCTTGTATAAATGGTGATGAGTGTCCGGGACCCTGTAGAACCTATCGGGCTTAGCAGGAGCCGGAGGTAATGAATCAGGAGCAGTGCAAGCATCATTAAATGCATCATCTACAACAGAAAGAACTGGAGGTATAGCTAAAGGCCTATGTTGTGGCAAATGTAGAAAGGTTCTAAGCCTTTTTCTGGAGTCTGAGAAATCTTGGCCCTGCCACTGAAATTGCTCCCTCATAACATGCAAGGTTTCCCCAAAGGAAAATTCCTCAGGTGGAGAGGCTGAAGGGATGGACTCTTCAGCATCAGAGTCTTCGTAAGGAGAATAAGAAGCCTCAGGAAGGTCTGTATGTTCTGATTCATCAGAGGAACCATCAGTGGATACTGGTTCAGGGGGCTCTGCTCTAGGTCTCTTTTCTGGAGGTGGGAGAGAGGACCTGTCTGGATGAGGCTGGGATCCACGAATTAAAGAAATTAAATCCTCAGCCAAAGATAGCATATGAGAGCTAGTGCTGGGCCTGAGTGAGGGGTTTTGGCAGGCACAGTTTTGGAAGCTTTGGCTGCTTTAGCCCTGGCAAAGGCCTTGATAGACATGGCTGCAGGAGGCCTAGCAGCTCCACGTGCAGGGGTTGAAATATCCAGGGGAATAGTGTCTGATAATTCCTGAGAAACTGCAGCAGCAGGCTGGATTTCAGAAGAAGATTCTACCAGGTTAGAGGAGGCCTCGGTAGAAGGCATGGTTTCGGCTGGAGAAAGAACCGCTTGCTCGGTTTCGGCCGAAACCGAGACACTCGCGGTTTGCTTAATCGCGGTTTCGGCCGAGACAGTGGACCGCGAGTGTCGGTCCTTTTCTTTTCGTTTTTTGGAAATTTGCGTTGTCGGAGGATCCGACGGCATAATATATGCAAAATCAGAGCCGAAAATTTGTTCAGCAAACTCCGACCGACGTCTAAGCGTCCGTCGGTTAAAAGAAGCGCAGGCTAGACAAGCTGCTACGTCGTGGTCTGGGCCTAAACAATGTATACAGTAGGAGTGGAAATCTTTATGAGGTATTTGTTTCCCACAAGATAAACAGTTATTCACTTTCTCTGACATCGGCTGAGGCAAGAAAGAGTCCCCAAACAGGGCACTTAGCTTTTTAGAAGTCTTCGAAGTAGTATTCGGTAGTAGTAATCTCTGGATCTGACCGACCGGCACTTGCGAACAGCTTCTGCTTGGCCACGCGGCAAGAAAGACTGAGGAAAATGGCGTCGGCTGATGCCTTTATACCCGAATAACTGCAGCTATGACGTCGGGTGAAGTGCGACACCAGCTGAGGCCAGACCCAGACTTTGGAATCCGGCCGACCGAAGGGCTGCCTGACGACAGGACAACCCATTTGTAAGGACTGCAGATGCATCCTTGAAGGACATCAGGTGAAATTAGTCTGGTTTTGTACAGGAACATATCCAAGTTTTGAATAGGAGATCTTTTAGTAGGGTTTTGAAAGTATGTTTACTATTTAGACATCTAATGCCATGGGATAGAGAGTTCCAGGCCTTAGCAACTGCATAGGAATAAAGGGATTGGCCTGAGCTATGTAAGCAATTGGTAACAGTCAGTAGGGTGGTAATGGAATATCTTAGTTGATGCACAGTATTATGGAAGGTGAGCAGACCAGAGAGGGCAGGTATTTTATTTGGTTGTTATAGCAGTTGATGGGTCAGGAAACGTTGATTGTATTTTAGTAGGTTAGGGAGTTCTAACTATCCCAGTTGTCTTAGGGAGAGGCAATGGTGAGAACAAAACTTAGCACTGGTTACAAATTTTGAGATTTTATTGTAGCAGGTAGATAGTTTCAGAAGGTCAGATTTGTTTAGGTTACTTAGAACTGGGGAAGCGTATAGTAATGTGGAGAGTACAGGGGTAGGAGAGATAGTGATTCGGGATTCCTGTATGAGGAAGCTCTTGCAGTGGTAGAGTGAACCTAGTTTTGCATGAACTTTGGCAATTGGTAGTGCTACATGTTTGTCAGATTTTAGGTTTTGGTCAATAGTTACACCTCGTAGCTTGGCTTGAGTTACTGGTGTGATAAGGGTTTATTGGAGGTGGTTACTGAGAATGGCAAGGTAGGGGTAAAAGTTTTGGATGTTGAAGATAATGAGTTGGGTCTTAGATGGGTTTAGTATGAATTGGGAGGAATTTAGCCATTTTTCTATAGTAGTGAAGGCTTCCTGAGTTCTGTCTTGGAGTAATTGTAGAGAGGGGGCTAAGCAAATAAGGGTGGTGTCATCAGAATACTGTACTATATTAGTTTGTTGGGTAGCCAAGGGGAGGTTATTGGTAAAGATGGAAAATAGCAAGGCACCAAGAATGGATCCTTGTGGAAGATCTTACTCCACTGGGAGGAGAGGGGTGAGACAGTTATGCCAATTAACAGCTTGTTGCCAGAGGGGCAGATAATTTTTAAACCACAGTAGAGAGGAGTTATCCAGACTGAGCTTAGAGAGAGTTGATAGTAATTTGCAGTGGGATACCATGTCAAATGCCTTTGACAAGTCTAGGAAGACAACAGATACTAAGTTACCAAAATGTCTTTGTTGGTTGACGTGGTCAGTAAAGGATATAAGGGCAGAGGTGGTACTATGGTTTGGCTGAAATCCATGTTGCGAATTTGCTAGCAGGTTATATTGAACCAGATATTCAGTAGTTGGGTGTGTACACATTTTTCTAAGATTTCTGATAGGGGGAGATAGTATAGCTATGGGACAATAATTACTAAATTCTTTCGAGGAATTGTAGAGGGATGACATAAGAAATTTTCCAGAGAGAGGAGACAGTGTGTTCAGCTATGGATATAGTGAAGAGTATGGAAAAAGGGTAGGCGATGGCAGAGGCGGCAATCCTGAGGTAATGAGCAGGGAGTTTATCAGCAGCGAGAGTGGTGGGTTTCAATTTAGCAAGGTGTTTACGAATTAGGTCAGTTGGAACTGGTTTAAAAGAAAATTGTAAGTTGGTCTTATGGTGACAATTTTGTATTTTGGGGATATTTGTAGTAGTAGTAGTGGGGAAATTGTTAAATATCTTTTGGATGGAGGAGGTGATATGGTTGATTATGGACCAGAATTTTTGTGGATTGTTGTAGTGAGTTTTTTTGTAGCTGTATATAATAACTTTTTTTGTCATTACATATTTGTTTTTTTGCTTTGTACTAAATTATCATTACGTCAGAGATAAAAAAACATCTACACTTTGCCAGGAAAAATATATACATAACATATATTTCATAACAACAAATAATGAGAAATTCCAAGGCATTGGCCTGTATTAATTAGCCATGTGCTTTCCCTGGAAATGCCTGCATAACTTAACTAAGCCAAAGGTTCACATTCACCTGAGATCATGTTAGAAGCAAGTGCTAGGGAGTGTAGTGGACAGGTGGTGGTAGGGTTGTGTGCATGTCTGCATTTGTGAGTGTATGCAGAGGGATGAATGGTCTCAGGTGACTGTGTGTGTGTGTCCATGTGAGACTGCATGTCTGCCTGGCTGGTCGCTGTAGGTGGATAGGTAGGTGTGTGTGTTTCATTCTGCCTGTATGGTTGAGTGTGTGTGTGTGTGTGTGTAAATGTACATTTGCGTTTATGTGGGGGGAGCTTTTATATAAACTCCTCTAGACTAGAAAGCAAATTCTACAACCCTGGGAGGCACTAGACACTATGAAAATGTATTTTTTTAATTTATAATCACTTATCAAATTAATAGAACAATTTTGCAGCAAAATACACTTATGGGTGGGGAGCAACACCAAGCATCAGAGATATTCTTAACTCTACAATCACTTATGAAGTTAACAGACAATGGTTTTGCAGCACAAAATATATATAATGTGTATGGTGGTGATGGGGGCACTAGACACCAGGGATGTGAGACATTATCCCAAGTCACTTAAAAAGTTAGAATGAAAGATGTAAAACATATGTTTACAGCTCAGCAAGCTCCTGCCTGATGCCCTACAGAGTTCTACAACAGCAGAGAGACAAAAGAGAGACTTTGGAGTGATTGCGTATCATTTTTCTGCATTTTCTTGCTGTCTTTAGCTAATTCCGCCTAAAACGCCGATTTTCTTAAGTTTCTGTAATTTAAAAAGCTTGTTTCAGCTATATATTGTACTTATTTTACTGCCTGCACTTTAACAAAGTCGTTTATGTGTTTAAATTAACTGTTGTAGGCTACACACTCAAGTGTGATAGCCATTTCTGTGCATTTAAAGTGTTTTTTTTATTGTATCTGCTTTATTTTCTGGAAAAAAAAACAAAAATATATACTTGTTTTCCCGCCTTTCTAAGCTAGTATAGTCCAGTTTTCAGGTTAGTGCTGAATTCAGGGCTGTGTTGCAACTTTCTGTTTTTGCCCATACCTTATTTGGATAGAAGGACATTTCTCTGTTCACTGTGAGAGGGAGCTTTGAGCAGCCTATCTGTCCCTGAAGGAGTGGTTTCAGCCCAGAAATTAGTAGTTTATTGGCCATTTTGTGCTAATTTCTATCTCTTTCATTTCCCTGCTATAAAACCCACATTTGCAAGGTTTTTGTGCTAGTATACAGCTCATCAAGCTCCTGCCTGGTGCCCTACAGAGTTCTACAGCAGCAGAGAGAAAAAAGAGAGACTTTGGGGTGATTAAGTATAATTTTCTGCATTTTCTTGCTTCCTTTAGCTAATTCCACCTAAAACACAGATTTTCTAGAGTTTCTGTGATTTAAAAAGCTTGTTTCAGCTACATATTGTACTTATTTTACTGAATGCACTTTAACAAAGTTGTTTTTGTGTTTAAATTACCTGTTTAACTGTTGTAGGCTACACACTCAAGTGTGATAGCCACCTCTGTGCATTTAAAGTGTTTTTTTTATTGTATCTGCTTTATTTTCTGAAAAAAACAAAACAAAAAAAAATACTTGTTTTCCTGCCTTTCTAAGCTAGTTTAGTCCAGTTTTCAGGTTAGTGCTGAATTCAGGGCTGTGTTACAATTTCTGTGTTTGCCCATACCTTACTTGGATAGAAGGAAGTTTCTGTTTTTTCTGTTCACTGCTAGAGAGGGAGATTTGAACAGCCTATCTGTCCCTGGAGGAGTGGTTTCAGCCCAGAAATCAGTAGTTTATTGGCCATTTTGGGCTAATTTCTATCTCTTTCATTTCCCTGCTATAAAACCCGTATTTGCATGGTTTTGCGTCCCGGGCAGTGCCGGTTAGCTAGGGTATAACTATTCCCGGCTCCACAAAGTGTACTCTTCAATTTTTCCCTTGGAACTAGACAAACTTTCAACTTAAGCACTCAAATCATTCACTTCTCATCCCGGCACTTGCCCAAAACTCATAGCAAGCACTAATAAACCTTAGCACTAGACTCCCCTATACTGTAGAGAAGGACAAGGCTCTCTATTCGACCTTACCAGCCAATCAGTAAAACAGTTCAATGTACCTATCCAGGCATGTCCAAAGGGCAGTTTCAGGTGTACTCTCCAGTCCAACTGGTGAATCTGGGCATTTTGAGGCAATGTTACAATTGCCTCATGTACACAGACAACCCTCTCCTCCTTCCACCAAACACTAATACATGCAAGAGATGCAGTTATACAGCCAAACTGGAGGCTAAGCTCTCTCAACCCAAGACTGGACCAGGCAGTAAAGAGGAGAAGGGAATTACTTGCATCACACCACCAGTCTCACATAGACCTATGAAACCAGCACCAACATACATAAATACACAAAAACATACTCGGAGGCTCTAAATAAAAATCTGCAAAAGCAAGAGAGACCTCCAAGGCAGACATCCAAGCAATCTCCACCCCCCCAACACAAACCATGAAACACATACTTCACAAAACTAGTGTGCCACACAATTGCAGCCCTTAAGGCAAAATAACATACCCAACACACTAGTAATAGGTGGCTCTATAGTTAGGCACACTGACGTCCCCACTCACTAGGCTGAACAAGGAGAAGGTTACTGTTAGCTGCCTGTTGGGTGCCAGGATCCGCCATATAACACAAGCACTCAGGTCACTCCAGAAAAGTACAAATATGACTCTGTCATTGTCCATGTTGGTGTGAATGACCTGAGCTGTACCTCCCTGGACTACATGAAAAGAGACATGGAGGAGCTCTCTGATCACATAGCCAAGGCCGGTTTGACCCTGACCCCGAGTAGCATCCTGCCCTCACCAAGAATGATACCACGGTATAGAGAAAAAAATTATCAATTTCAACAATTGGCTAAGCTTCTGGTGTCATTCAAATGGGATCCAGTGTCTGCCAGCCTGGGATGACATGCTCGACAAGCCACGCTGCTTCGCTAGAGACAGCTTGCACCTGTCATCCTTAGGCTTTCGAATACTGGCCAAGGCTCTTGCCACCCCCATAGTGCCTTTTTTAGGCAAGGCTGAAAAGACAAACCTACCGCCGTAAACAGCACAAGTAACAAAAAACTGTGGGTAATGCTGCTCAATGCCAGAAGTCTGAACCTCAAAATGCACTCACTCGAGGCACTCCTCAGTATGGAGAAAATCGATATATGTGGAGTAACAGAAACCTGGTTTAAGGAACTAGAGAGCACCCCAACACTACCAGGCTACAACTCATACCATACATTTCAGCCACAAAACCCAGACTGAAATACAAAAGGCGGGGGAGTATCCATATTCATCAAGGATACCCACACCTCCAGGTTAGAGACATAGCACGATGGTTCAGAGATCATCCACGTGCAACTAACAACGGGCAAAACCACTATTCAAATTATAGCTTGCTACAGATCACCTACCATGTCCCAGGACCCCCACTCCCCATTCCTGGAAACATACAGGTCCTACCAAACATCCTGATATTGGGTGATTTCAATTACCCAAACATTAACTGGGAGAACTACTCAAGTACGAAGTCCCTTGCTCAACATTTGCTAGAATTTATACACTCAAATGCCCTGGATCAACAGGTCAACACCCCCACCAGAGGTGACAACATATTGGACCTGGTCATCACCAACATGAGCGACCGGTGTTCCACACTGGAGGTCAACCCCTCGCTGGTTAGATCTGACCATAAACGAATCACTCTGGATATCCACATTCTGCCACCACCCCCGGTCAAAGAAACCACCGTGAAAAACTTTTCAAAAGTAAATTTCACATTACTTAAGATCGAGGTGGGAAGTTTCAAAGCCCCCATGCTAAAGGATAATGCTGTCCAAGCTGCAGAATCCTTTACTAATGCACTCTACGGGCAGCTACAAGAATGCATGGCTCGTGCTATCCCAAACAAAACCAAGACTCACTCCTCCAAGAAAAGGAAACCAGTCTGGTGGACCCCTGCCATAAACAAGCTATACAATAGAAGGAGGAAACTAGTACAGAAAAGAGTAAAATCCCAAGAAGGGAAGACATCCCTGATCAGTATCAGCAAGAAACTACGTTTCCTCATAAAATCATCCAAGGCTAGCTTCGAAAGAAAAATTGCCATGGACTCCAAAGATAACCACAAGGCATTCTTTAGCTATGTCAATAATCTAAGTGGCAATTCTCAGATCTGCTCGGAGTTAGTGCAGAATGGCACAAAATACACTGAACCAACCAATATAGCCAACATCCTGGCAGACAGGTTCAGTGCAAACTTCACCCCCCCTCTCACCCCCAAAAGGGCCCATAACTATACCAGAAGAATGTAGTGACCCTGAAATCACAGACACTCAGGTTAAAACAGTCCTCTCCAAAGCCAAAAACACAGCATCAATGGGACCTGATGGTGTCCAAGGCTGCATCCTACACGAGCTCAAAGATAAACTAACCCCTCACCTAAACACACTGTTTAAACTCAGCCTCTCCACAGGTTACGTGCCCACAGAGTGGTGCACAGCAACGGTTACTCTTCTACACAAAGGTGGAGCCACAACAGACCCTGGGAACTATCGCCCTATAAGCCTGACTAGCTTGGTCTGCAAAGCTATGGAGTGCATCATCATGGATCTCATTAACAGAGACATTGGAAACCTCCAAACACTGGACCCTACATAGTTCGGCTTTGTTAAGTGCAGATCATGACTCCTAAACCTGGTGGACTTCTTTGAGACAGTTACCAAGGTTATAGACGAGGGAAAAGTGGTCCACACAACCTACCTAGACCTCGCAAAGGCCTTTGACACCATTCCCCACTCAGGTATTATAAACAAGCTCACCAGCCTGAACATAAACCCCTATGTCACGAGATGGGTTGCCAGCTGACTCACGGACAGAACCCACATGGTAAGAGTTGCGGGAGCTAGGTCTGACTCTAAACCGGTTGCAAGTGGTGTTCCCCAGGGCTCAATCCTAGGACCTCTCCTGTTCGGCATATACTTCCCAGAAGTACAGGCAAGCACAGGAGGACTATGGCTGACCAAGTTCGCAGACGACTGCAAACTAGGGGCTATAATTGACTCTCCAACTGACACAGACATCCACCAAAAGGGTCTCACTGAGAAAGATACTTGGTGTCAAAACCATGGCCTCAAGCTAAATGCCAAAAAATGCATAGTCATCCCCTTTGGAAAAAACAAAGTACCCACAAACTACCACATAGGTGGTAGCCCCCTAAATACTGAAGACGTAATAAGGGATCTGGGAACCCAAGTAGATAGTAACCTCTCCTTTGATAATCACATTGCCAAAGTGGTTAGAAACTCCTTCTATGTTCCCCCTCTAATCACAAAGGGTTTGCATCCAGATCGAAAGAGGTCATTGGGCCCCTCTACGCATCACTCATCAGACCCATCATAGAGTACAATGCCCTATTTTGGATGTATCTTACAAGACACCTGCAACAACTGGAAAGACCACAGAAGTTCCTCACCAAGAGGATCACTGGCCTCAAGCAGATGCCCTATGCAGCTCGACTGAAGAAACTCCAGCTGTACTCGGTTGCATACCGCCTACTCAGAGGTGATCTCTACCTGACATACAAGACCATGTCCAACCCAGAATTGATGGACATGCTCCACCTAAAGAAAACCATATCCCCTCAAGCCACATGCTCCAAGGATCTAAACCTCACCACAACAATAAATAAGAAGTGTTGGAGGGATAGATTCCTGTCCCAGAGACTTCCCATGCTCTGGAACAAGATTCCAATCTACATTAGGCAGAGCCCCTCACTAACCCTCTTCAAGAGAAACCTTGACGAGTGGATGGGAAACAGAAAGTTTACCCCAGGGATCACTTCAATGGCTCTGCTGGACAGAGGTACATGGAACTAATCTAAGGGGGTGGCGAAAGCCAACACATTCTGGCTAGGCTTATAAATGCCTTCAGGCAGATAGCCTAGTACCTACCTATGAACCTATGTGGGGGTGACATTATAGACCAGGAAACATAATTCATTCAAAAAAATAAAGAATGGGGAAAAGTTTCAAGCCCTGCACCAATGGCACAGACTGGACCTCCTTGTCTAGACCAAAATTTACTGCTCTGCATTAAAACTAAAAACCAGGACTATTTTTTTAAATATTACCCTAAGTGAGTTAAAAAATCATTACAGGAAAAAAAAAGCTTCAAACCTCGCACCAGTGAATCATGAAGTACCTCATTACAAGTTCTTTAGTCTTCTGCACTGCAGATCAGCTCTTGCAGTGACAGCCATTTTCTAAATCACATAAAGTATTAACTCTAATATCTGATACTATTGACTGAGAGTAATAGTCTGTCAGATAAGAGGGAAAGTAAAAGGCAAACTCAAGGACAGCTGAAAGGGATGAGGGTGCCTGTATGTGTGGGGAGACTGTTATACTGGAAGGTTTGTCCGAAATAAATACATTGGTGCCAAAATCATGGACTGAAATTAAATGTCAAAAAATACATAACTGTATCTTCTGAGAAGTTATCTACTCCATAAATTACCCACTAATTACCACATTAACACTACACCCTTAGGCGCTGACCCAGTAGTTCAGGATTTCGGAACTTATGTGGACAGTGGACTAGCTTTTGACCAACAAATGCCCACTGTTGTAAGAAAGTCCTTCTATACTGCACAGCTTATAAACAAAGGGATTGTGTCTAGATCTAGGGATGTCACTATGCCCCTTGACTCAGCTTTCATTAGGCTAATCAATTAATACAATGTCTGCTTTGGCATATATCTGTACAGACACATGCGACAACTGCAATACCCACAAAGATACCTTACTAAAACAGATACAAGGCCTAAATGACATGTCCTACATGGACCGTTTCAAAGCCATGTCACTATACTCTGTGTCCTACAGATTGCTAAAAGGTGACCAGTGTCTGGCATACAAGTCATCCTCTGACCTAGTACTGATGATCTAACCTAGTACTGATGAATTTAGTTTACATCAGCAAGTCAAATGGCATCAGAAATACTTGGTCAAGGGATCTAAACCTCTTCTGCAACATCAGCAGAACAGTTTGGAGGGACAGTTATATCTTACAAAGGATACTGCTGCTCTGGAACAGACTCTCCGTCCACATGCAGCAAAGGTCATCCCTATCCATATTCAAGCACAACTTAATCTGTGGATGGGAAACAGAAAATATACCCTAGGACTGCCCCCTGTACTACTAATGGCCAGAGATAGCTCCTAAATGCTTTACCCCATGCATGGGGCCCATCAAATTATTTATGGTATGATCCCGGTTATTCTCATTAGGGGTAATATATAACTATCAACCATAGGATGGGTAATGCCAATCTATAACCAAATGTGATAGGTTAATTCAAGCACAAAAAAGGAAATTGGCTAAGCTTAAATTGGTCTGCAAGGCAGCTAGCCTAGTACTTGACTATTTGGATCTACTTGAGTCTGTCAAGATACATCTGAACTCCATGGTTTTGGGTGACTTCAACTACTCATCCACTGAATGGGAAAATTACTTCTGCTCAAGCTCACTTGCCCAAAGGTTCCTTGACTTCTTTAACTCCAGTGCCCTAGACCAGCTTTTTGACACCCCACAAGGGATGCCAAAATCCTGGATCTGGTGCTTATGAATACGGCGGGCCACTGTAGCACCCCCACTGTGAGGTCCTCCCCTGGTGAGATCTGACCAGAAATTGGTCTCATTCGAAGTAACTATTATACCTGATGCCACCCCCCCCCCCCCAGGCAGCAATTAAACTGAAAGACTTCTCCAAACCAGATTATAACAGCTTATAGTTCTTATGGGATGGTCATAGCTTCATTGCACCTTCTCCCTCAGATGAACTTGCAGCTATGCCGAGCTCTGCACCAATAGTTTATACAAACACCTGTATAACTGCATTGACTTGTCTATACCTGACAGGACCAAAACAAGCTCCTCAGGGAACAGCAAACCTGCCTGGTAGCAACTGCCATTAACAGGCTTTACAATAAGAAAAATAAACTGCAGTCTAAGAGTAAGAGGGAGCAAGCCCTGGAAACACTCCCTCCTCAGCTTAAATAAGCAAATAAGACTTCTTGTGAAGTCCTCCAAAGCAGACTACGAGTCCAAATTAGCTTCCTTAACAAAGGACAACCACAAGGCATTCTATAATGACATCTGTAACCTAAAAGGAAAGGCACAGATTTGTGTCGAACTGGTAGTTAAGGACACCACATATACTAAGCCTGTGGACATAGCTAACCTGTTGGCTGACAGGTTCTGTGAAAACTTCACTCCCCTTTCCCCGCTACACATACCCCATGACATCCCTACCACCTGTCCCCTACCTTGTATCACTAAAGAGCAGGTCATAAATGCCCTCTCTAAAGCCAAATACACAGCATCTACGGGACATGATAACATCCCAGGCTGTATCCTATATGGGCTCCAACATGAATTAGCAGCACCATTATGTAGTCTTTTCAATCACAGTGTAAGCACCGGCTTTGTACAAGCTGAATGGAAAACAGTTACCGTTATTCCCTTGCACAAAGGTGGTGCTTCCACTGACCTTGGGAACCAGAGACCTATTAGCCTGACTAGCCTTATCTACACGACCATGGAGCAAATCATCATGGACCTTATCAACAAAGATATAGGTACTCTCTAAATACTTGACCCTACTCAGTTTGGATTTTTCAAAGGGAGATCATGCCTGTTAAGCCTAGTGGACTTCTTTGAGACAGTCATCAAGGCCCTGGATGAAGGGGAATCTGTGCATACAGCCCACCTGGACTTAGCCAAGGCATTTGACACCGTCCTCCACTCCGGCATCATTGACAAACTCACCCAACTATGCATCAACCCTTATATCATTAGATGGGTCGCTAACTGCCTCACTGATAGAACTCATATAGTCAAAATAGGGAAATCCACCTCCAACAGCTGACCTGTAAACAGTGGTGCTCCACAGGGATCAGTGCCGGGACCTCTACTGTTTGGAATCTATTTCCCCGAAGTACAAGCAAAAACTAAAGGTCTGCAGCTGACAAAGTTTGCTGATGACTGCAAACTGGGAGCAGCCATAGAATCGCCAAATGACGCCAACATCCTACAAGAGGGTTTTACACAAACAAATGTTTGGTGCCAAAGTCATGGCCTGAAACTCATGCAAAAAAATGTAATATTACTTTCGGTAAAAGTGATGCCCCTGCTAACTACCACATCAATAGCAACATCTTAAGTACGCATTTAGTGGTGTGAGACCTGGGCACAGAGGTTGACAGCAACCTTACCTTTGACCACCATGTCTCCGCAGTTGTAAGAAGGGCATTCTATATTGCTCATCTCACAAGTAAGGGTATTGCCTCCATAAAAAAGGAAGTTACAACCTCCCTGTATTTTTCCCTCATCAGGCCAGTAATTGAGTACAACATCCCTTTTGGTATGTACCTTTCCAAGCTCCTGCAGCAATTGGAGAAACCACAAAAGTTCCTCACAAGGAAAATTCAAGGTCTTCAGCATCTGTCTTATGGAGAACATCTGAAATTATTGTCACTTTATTCTGTTTCATTCAGACTACTCAGAGGTGATCTCTGCCTTGCATACAAGGAAATCTCTGACCCTGCTTTATTGGAAATTCTGCATATCCGTAAATCAAATGGTACACAGATTACTTGCTCTAAAGAACTTAACCTGGTATGTGACATTAATAAAACATGCTGGAGGGACAGACTTGTCTCCCAGAGGTTACTACACCTTTGGAACAGACTCCCACTTCATGTCAAACAGTGCACCTCTTTGGCCCTCTTCAAACACAATCTGGAAGATTGGATGGGTGACAGTAAATTCACCCTGGGGGTTCCACCTGTGTCCCTTTTGGAAAGGGACAATATATGCTGATCACAGAAATAAGGGTAAAAACTTGGCTAGCTTTGTAAAGGCCCCCTAGGACCATTAATCTAGTAACTTCCTATCATCCTATGAACCTAAGAGAAGCATTCTTTAAAGGCAAGAAAGCTGTGAAGGGCTTGCTACCCAAACCACTCTTTCTTCAGCTCAGCTCAAGCTGACCAACAGTTTGCATGTATGGAAGATGCCCTTGAAGCTTAAGAAGCTAGTCGGCTGTTATATCAAGGGCATAACTCATATAGATAATGGTACTGCAGCAGTGATCATAATGATGAACATCAATAATTATTGGGGATTTTCAAACATGCTCTGCTTTGGTTTTAAGGACAGCTTGCAGCTGAGCTTTATCTTGTGTCTTTATGACGCATACCCAGTGACTCTGTGTGGTGAGGTGTCCTGGGGTATATGTCCAACACAACTAGAGGGCTTGAGAGGTAAATAAGCTAGCATGTTGGCAGAAGTTCTACTGGAGGTAGGGGATACTCATTGAATACTCTACATGTGAAGACCTTTGCCTAACTAAATATCTGCATACTCACACTTGAAATCTATGGCTTTAATTAAAAGGAAATTGCTAGTAAGCATCAAGCAATTTAGGCATAGTCTACAGTCTGAGTGCAAGAAGGCTGGAGACAGATAATTTGGTGTTCTTTCTATTTTCCAATATAGGAAGAGTAACGATAACTGGGATTCAGAGGTTATCTTATTCTTATCTTAAATTACAGGACTACTATGTCACTCATCTATTTGTGACTTTGACATAACAGGTGACAATTTAGTCAAAAAATTAAATGTATGTAGTTGTAAGTAATATGCAACTGGTTTTCAATGCAAAGAAACCTAGGTTAGTATGACTGGGAGAGTGCAAAAGCTTCTTGAGTGGAGTACCTAATCAAGCAAGCAATGTCTTTCTTACAATAAGTCATAGACACAAGCTTCATTTCTAAATATATGTGTATTTAGCTCTGCGGTATGATTAAGAACAAAGGACATGGCTGAGGCTCTAATGTATATATCAGGAGAAGCTGCAACCCTTTCTCTGCATAACAAAGTGGTAGTTTTCATACCCACAGACATCTCTTCTCACTGACGATCATTCCAACTACAATCCAAAGAGTGTGAGAGTGTGTGAGTGTGTGAGTGTGTGAGTGTGTGTGTGTGTGTGTGTGTGTGTGTGTGTGTGTGTGTGTGTGTGTGTGTGTGTGTGTGTGGTTCCCCTTTCAAATTAAATAAAATGTGTGAAAGAAGACTTGCACAAAGCCACCACCACCACAGAATCTTATTAATCAGCTTCAAAACAGTTCTGCAATGACTTCCATTGCTGAAAACAGCTTTTGTGTTGCTGTTACGTCTTTCGGCTTTTCCCGGTTAGGGGTCACCACAGCGGAACTCCGGTCCGCTAATGATTGGCAGTAGATTTTTACGTGCCGAGTTGCCAGCCCTGATGCACAACCTTCAACGAAGGTACGCCCATTCACGCATGTCTCCACACAGAAGACGCTCTAGCTGAGAATTGAACAGGACAATGTCTTACTGCGAGGCGAAAACGCTACCACAGCACCACCACCTCAGTCTTGTTCAATATCAGCATTTTGCATAAGCTGCATTCCCAGAAAATGTACATCTCCTACAGTTTATGATGACATTAACACAAGTTCAGGACTTGAGTTTCTGCTTGGTGTATGAGGTTTATTGCAGAGTATGTGCTCTGTATTTTGTTACCTGGATAGTTTTCATTAATAAGCATGTTTATTAAAAGGAGATCAGGAAGGAGAGTTCTAAAAATGCCATGGAAATTAACACTTACTTTCTTAACATTAATCAAGTTAATCATGATGCAAAAATACAGGGGATTACAAACCAGTGAGTTTTAAGCCCAAATGAATGAAGATGATTTCAGTTAAATTCAGTCAAGGTAACCAAGAGGTATGAATATTCAAGCACAACTTGGATCTATGGATGGGAAACATAAAATTTACTTCAGGACTGCCCATTTACTATTGATGGACAGAGACAGTTCCTAAATTCTTTATCCCATACAAGGGTCTCCTAAAATTATCAATATACGATTCTAGTTATTCTCACAAGGGTTATGGATAAGGTCAATCTAACACCAAAAGGGACAAGTTAGTGCAAGCACAAAAGGTAATTTGACTAGACTTAAAATGCCCAGCAAGGACAGGTAGCCCAGTACTTACTTACCTATGAACCTATAAAAGCAGGTGATACAATCAGTCATGGGATACAGAATGAAATACAATGCAAACATATATGTAGGCAATGGGACAATCAAAGCACTTGCTAAATCCCAAATAACCTTTAATCAGATAATAAAACAATAAGTAACAAAGCAGACAAGGCTGTGGAAATGCAGGCATATTTACACATGCCTAGCATGTTGTGGGAAAGTTAACTAGGTCAGAGGAATATGGATGACTTTGGAAAAAGGGTTTGGCAGCAGATGTGATTCACTAACTTTATTACCAAGAACGCTGGCATGGAGAAGCACTTCAGACTAACTCATGGCCATTTCTTATGCTTTGCATTTCTAAGGTTTCATTCACTCATTTTTTCCCCTTACATTCTATTTTTCTTACTACTAAAGGGTCCTGGAAGCCACCTTCCTTTTTGCCATTTGTAGTCCTGTTTCATTCTGTAAATTGCAGATTTACTTAGTACACCCCAATATAACAGCAGAAGTGGGAGCTCCCACTCGCTAAACACAACTACTTATTTCAGTATCTCAATCAAATTATAGGATGTAAATGTCACTGATAACATTATCAGTACAGAATAATGCTTTCAGTATTCCGTTTTGTGACAAGACCATTAAAATCATACTGTCTGTTAGAATTTCATAACAGAAGTATAGTAACATTAAATAAATGCACTTTTACATTGGAGAAGTCACCATGCAATAGCAGAATTAAAGGCAGGTCAGCCAGTGTAATATGTATCTCCTCCGTACAACTATTTATAGGCACATTAATCTGCAGCAAGGCATTTCTGAAGTATGTAAACACTGCAGATGTAAGCTGGTGCACCAAGCAGTCAGTATCCATTGTTTTGAAAGATTTTTGCTACTACAGCGCTTCAGAGTCATTAGCAAAGTCTGCTGCTGATGGATCGAATGACTTAACAGCTTTTGATGGGCAGTCAAAGGTCCCCAATTCAGACACAGTCTCAACTTACAAACCTTCTGATCAATATTTAATTCTGATTTTACACCACAGCTCAGCTGCTGACTTCAATCACTCCCCCCAGTCAGACACCCCAACTTTTCAACAGCAGACCAATCCATAAACCAAACACTGAAATCAATAAAAAATGCAATCAGTGTAGCAGGGGACTGAGGTCTAGCCTCTCCCTGGCTGCACTGCAAGTGAAATGATGGAAAAAGTAATCAAGCTGATCATTTTAATGGATAGTAACAAGAGAAGTCTACATGACAGCCATAACTGATGCAAAAAAAAAATAGTATTCTGGGGCAGCATGGAATATTCATTTGTTTCTACAAAGAACGGCTTGGACTTGAGTTCAGCTCAAGTGGCATATAAGTGATCTTGGCTTATTTCCCAGGGGGTAGCAGTCTGTGCTCTCCAGTACAACCTGAAGTCTATGTCCAGGAATCACAATAGAAACAATGCCCAGCACCTCTACCATAGTGCGTTTGCATGTTTGTGTGTGTGCTTGTTTGTGCACAGTAGCTGCAATGACTCATTTTTTCTGCCTTCTCTAAGGGTAATCACAGGAAAGGGAGGTACTTCTTGGCACACTGTACTAACAGTGTTTTGTATTACTGTGCAGCAGAATCAAACACACACACACACACACACACACACACACACACACACACACACACACACACACACACACACACACACACACACACACACAGTCATGTGACCAAGAAAGTCTCTAAGTCAAAGCTGACAAGGAAAAAAATGTGAGGGTATTATAGGGCTGTTACTGCAGGAGAACAGAAGTGGTACAAACACAGCACACTAATGTCAGGAAGCTGCGTAACTACATGATGTTAAACATTAAAATGATAGAGAATTTGATCTGGGTTC